>NC_053023.1:382246560-382452651 GCF_003073215.2 Triticum urartu | reverse complement strand
TCAGTTACTTCAGAGTATTTGGTGACAGGTGCTGGATCAAGGATCCACATCACACTTCAAAATTTGCACCAAAAACACATGAGGGTTTTATGCTTGTATATGGAAAGGATTCACACTCCTATAGAGTCTTCAACCTTTTTCACTATAAAGTGGTTGAAATAGTGGATGTGCGGTTCGATGAGACTAACGGCTCACAAAGAGAGTATCTACCAAATGTGCTAGATGAAGTTCCATCCAGTGAATCAATCAAACTTATGGGAATTGGAGAAATTATACTATCTGAATCTCAGCCTGAAGAGGAACTTATCATCTCCGCACCTGATCAACCTGAAGACAATGCTCAGTCTGAAGACAATCCTTCTAACGATGACAATGATCAGCAAGAGCAAAATCTTCGTCCTGTACATCCTTGTGTTGCAAATGAAGTACAGATTGAGAGAATAATTGATAGCATCAATGCACCAGGTCCACTCACTCGTTCGAGGGCAACACAGCTAGCAAATTTCTGTGGGCACTTCACATTCGTCTCAATATCTGAACCCAAGAAAATTGAAGAAGCCTTCATGGAACCTGAATGGATTCAAGCTATGCAAGAAGAGCTTCAACAGTTTGAGCTGAATAATGTATGGGAACTGGTTAAGCGTCCTGATCCTCGCAAGCACAATATAATAGGCACCAAATGGATATATTGCAACAAACAAGATGAGCATGGTCAAGTTGTCAGAAACAAATCTCGTCTCGTTGCTCAAGGGTACACTCAAGTTGAAGGGATTGACTTCGATGAAACATTTGCTCCTATGGCTAGACTTAAAGCCATACGCATACTGCTGGCCTATGCAAATTATCATAACATTCTTCTGTATCAAATGAATGTGAAGAGCGCTTTTCTCAATGGCAAGATTGAAGAAGAAGTGTATGTTGCACAACCGCCTGGCTTTGAAGATCCAAAACATCCTGACATGATGTACAAGCTCAACAAGGCACTGTATGGCCTCAAACAAGCCCCTCGGGCTTGGTATGACACACTCAAAGACTTCCTGAAGAGCAAAGGCTTCAAACCTGGTTCCCTCGACCCCACTCTCTTCACGAAGACATATGATGGTGAACTGTTTGTGTGCCAAATATATGTGGATGACATTATCTTCGGCTGCACCAATCAGAAATACAATGAAGAGATTGGATATATGATGCAAGAGCAACATCAGATGTCCATGATGGGTGAGCTGAAGTTCTTCCTTGGTCTTCAAATGCGTCAGCAACGCAACGACATCTTTATATCTCAAGAGAAATACCTCAAAGATTGCCTAAAGAAATTTGGAATGCAAGATTGCAAAGGCTACACAACGTCAATGCCAGCCAAACATCATCTGGGTCCCGACGACAATGGTAAAGAGTTCGATCAAAAGGTATACCGCTCCATGATTGGTTCTTTACTTTATCTATGTGCATCTAGGTCAGATATTATGCTTAGTGTTTGCATGTGTGCCCGATTCCAAGCGGCACCAAAGGAATCGCATCACTTAGCTATGAAGCGAATTCTCAGATATTTGGCTTACACCCCAACATTAGGATTATGGTATCCAAAGGGCTCAAAGTTTGATCTGGTTGGATTCTCGGATGCTGATTATGCTGGTGACAAGGTGGATCGCAAGTCTACATCAGGCACATGTCATTTTCTGGGACGATCACTTGTATGTTGGTCTTTAAAGAAGCAGAACTGTGTATCTCTCTCTACTGCTGAATCTGAATACATTGCTGCTGGATCTTGCTGCGCTCAGCTTCTATGGATGAAGCAAACACTCAAAGACTATGGCATTCATCTGAAGCAAGTGCCACTCTACTGCGACAACGAGAGCGCCATCAAGATTTCCAACAACCCAGTTCAGCACTCGAAGACAAAGCACATTGAAATTCGTCATCACTTTCTCAGAGATCATGTTGTGAAGGAAGATATTGATATCATACACGTCAACACTGAAGAGCAATTGGCAGATATCTTCACCAAGCCCTTGGATGAGAAGAGGTTTTGCAAGTTACGGTGTGAGCTAAATATCTTGGAATCCTCAAATGTCCTGTGATCAGGCACACATCCTAACACTTATGCATATTGATGACTTAGATGTGCAACACACGAAGTAAAGTATATCTTCAATTAATGAAGACTTACATTCTAAGTATGAATATATTAATGTGGAATTTGACTTCGGAGCGCCACGATAATTGTGTGCCGTGTCTGGGTCTAATACTCCCTATACGGTGGGTAACGCCACCACCAAATTTTTCTGTTTGAAGTGTTTCACTCATGGCGTTATGTTTGGTATGTCTTCACATTTGGTTTGGCTTCAATCTCAACTTGTCTTCATGATTATCTTCACTATGTTGATTTGATTGTCTTTCTCATATATATATATACTAGTGTTCTGTCCTCTACAACATTCACTTATAGCTATGTCTTCTTGTTGAATCTTTTGAACTAAGTGAATGTGATTGGACCCTAACCTCTCTATGCTTTCTATCTCAAACTCTATCTCTCCAAATCATATGCATTCTATTGAAACTGTCGAATATCTTCTCTGCGTCCTTGTCAGCAGAAGATACAGAGACAAATATTAAGTCTGTTTTCAATGCTAAATCCTTTCACCTGAAACCCGGAGAAGTGGGAACGACCACCCGACAATCCAGACGTGCGTGGGAACGTGAAACAACCTCCGATATATTGCATGATAGCCATGTGCCCTTCAGATGTGAATCGCCAGGGGCACCTGTGTAATAACACTGTGCCGTCCCTGTCCCTATAAATACACGTCTCACCACAGTCATTATCCTTTCTTCCACTCTCGCACAAACCCTAGCGCCACCGCTAGCCCTTGACGACGCCGACGACAAAGCGCTTAGCTGCCGCGACCTCACCGACGCCGTCTTCACGCTGGCTGCGAACATCGTCTTCTCCGCCGTCGCGGTAGGTGTCCTCTGTCGCCAAGTTAGGGCACGGACGATCGAACTGCTCGGCCTCCTCTCCCACTCGTCTAGCAGTTTTTGTGTGATAAATAAAACTTTCTTTTTACGGCCCCTTTGATCCTATAGATTCATCACTTTCTACCACAAGCAGTTTCTGTTCACACAAGTTGGATCTATTTCATACTGCATCTCACAATATGCCTAGTATGTTCACTTATGCTTCACAAAGTAGTTAGATTCCTCACTTGTATTTATTCGTGGATTCGTACAAATCTGGAACCAACTCTCTATCTATGAGTGAATGTCTTCGCACTATGAGGTCAATGTCTTCTAAACTGATTTATCTTCAAAATCTTCTAAGAATGCATATGACCTCTTCCCTTTCCCTCGCACCTTAATGCTATCACAGGTACATGTCCGTGGAAGAATCCCTTGGTTCTCATAGTCTGCATTCATTTGCAAAATTCTTACAGCATCATATAAATTCTCCCGAAGCCAGTTCCTGTTTGACCAGCAAGCGGAAGCCTTTGAAACCTTTGAACGTGTTGAAGCCATTCAGTTTGAAGTTCATGGCTACAGAGAAAACAGCAAGGAAGGGTGGCAGACAGCGTCGAGGGGGAACATCAAGAGATCTGCCTGATGACCTCTCAGAGCTGTACAAGACAGATCCAGAAGAGGATTACAATCAGCGCAAGGCATGAATCCAATGGATTCGAAGATACTGGGCCGAGCAATGGTTCAAGTACAAGTTTGTGACCCAGGAATATGCTGAGAAGAATGCCATCAAGCGACCATGGGGAGACATCCTATACAGAAATCTTCAACCCAGGTCCAGAGATGAAGCCATTGAACAAGGCTTCTATCCCTGCATGGTCCGTGGACCACAGCCTGCGGATGCAGACCCATCGTCATTGCTATGGTGTCATGACGGCAATCTGTTCAAGCGCAACTTCCAGTTTGCCAAGAATTCGGCTAAGCAAAAGAAGAAGTCATTGGGACTAGACTTCAACCCTGGTCCTTCTGCTCCCCGTGCCGATGGCACCCGTGAAGCTGAACCCAATCTTGTTGGGCCTTTCTACAACCTGGAAGGTCTCATCACTCATATCATGGTTCAAGAAACAGCCGTGGATGAGCCTGCAGATGACGCTGAATCTGATGAAGCGCCTGCACCGCCGAAGCCAAAGAAACAGAAGAAGCCTAAAGCTTCAAAGCCTGCTCCTGCACCAAAGGTCTTACAGGCGAAGCCTCTGGCCACTGCACCTCCTGAACACAGTGTGAAGTCTGAAGATTTGTCACACATCTCCAAGCCCTCAAGAGTAAAGATGCCCTTGCAACCCACCAGCCAAGAACTGACTGCTGCTGCTATTCTGCGCAACGACGCCATTGATCTGTCCAGCGATGAAGATCTTGCACATGACGCTCTTGAGCAACTGATTAAGAGCAAGGAAGAAGCAGAAATCTTCAATGATTTGCCTCTCTTTGACGTGGCAATCATCCACAACTTCATTGATGAGTGGTTTGAAACCCCCAATCTCAGCTTTGAAGATCTGCAACTTCCAATTGGCCTCAGGGTCGCCTTCACTGGCGCCATTGCTTCTGAGCTAGCTCTAGCTCAGCGCATCGTTGAACTGAAGCAAAAGATCGACTATGAGAAAGCTCAGTTCAAGCAGCACATGGCAAAGCTCAGCGTGCAAGATGTCAAGAACTTCAAGACTATGCTGCACGAGCTCAAGGAAGCCTTTCTCAAGAAACATGAAGAAGATAAAGGTTCTCGTGAGCGCATGAAGAGCCTGGCTGACAAGTGTGTGCAAGCCTACAATGAGGCTGAGAAGCGCAAGGCTCTTGGTTGTCCTGGCATCGACCCAAGAATGGCTACAAAGAAGAAGAAGCCCTCAACTGACCAATCTGCACCTTCAAGGCAGGAAGAACCCCGCATAGTCTTCCCAAGCAGCATGACCGGCTCGAAGCCAAAGGTCAGGTCAACCGCTTCAGAACTGAAGAAGACGAGGACTGCCGAGGCTGAAACCAGAAAAAAGAAAAATCCTGAAGCTTCTGATGCCGCTCCCTTTAAGAAGAAGCGCAAAGCCAAGAAGGATCGGGCTGCTACCACAGAGCCCCTAGTTGTTGAACCCATCTCAGTTGCTCGTCCTGACTCTTCGCATCAAGAACGACGGATGATAGTTCATGAGCCTGCTTCCACAGAGGCTCCTGAAGCTGAAGACATTCCAGCAGTTGACCCCACCGCTGCTGAAGACATTGGTCACCATGAAAATATTGAAAATGATGAAGTCCTTCCTCAGATCGAGCACCAATTGGTATCATCGCCTGTGCTTACGTACAGCGAACTCATCAGCATTGGTCGTCCTCTGACGCCAACTGCTTAGGATGCATCGTGGGCTGATCACCCACAGAGACAAGACACTCCAAGCTCTCCCCAACCGCAAGCAACCCCATTAGTGCAAGAAGAGGATGACTTTGAGGCCCAGCCAACTCCATCTTCACAGGTCACCAGCGTTACGCAGGCTTCGCAAAGGACCAAGGCCCCAAGTCCCTTTTTCGAGCGTTCCAGAAGGAGAAGTGCACCACCAATTTGTTGCACGTCAAGTGTTTCCATATGCCACTCCTACTGTGACTGTCTCTGAATCCGAAGCCAAAATGGTTGAAGATGTTCGGGCTGCATCAGCCAATGAAGAAGAAGCCCCAAGAGTTGCTACAACCCTGTCTCACCAAGATGTTGTTCTCGAGGAGAACGTGACCGACCCTCCAGCTTCTGAAGTGGAGGTTGAGAATCCTGAGGCTGCCACCACTAACACCACTGAAGCCAATGACGTGGTCATGGCTGAAGACACTGTGGAGCCTGCACCTAACACTGTGCCAGAGGCCGATGAAGCCAATGATGCACCTGCAACAGATGTGCAGCCTGACGCCTCTGTTGATGCCACTGCTCCGGTTCCGCCACCAAGGCCACACACTATCGAGCAAGCATTCAACTATGGCCAACTTATCACTGTCAAATGGCCTTTTCTGACTCCTCCGCCTGCTGCTGGTCCTCAATTTAACTATCACGTTGAGCATAGGCCTCAGGTTCAGAAGTCAATGCCAAGGTTGCCCAGGTTTCCAGGTACTGCATCTGCACTCAGATCTTTTAATATCAATGGCTTCAAGGCACACAACACCTTCTTTGATAGCGCCAAGAACCCCTACACCAAGGCAAGAATATCTTCTGATCGGTTCTGGAGCTCTCAGCAGCGCAGTTATTACTCATGCATTCTGTACAATCAAGGTCGCATTTTCCCACATATGCGTCTTGACACTGAAGCCATAACTGGTCTGCCTTGTTTGGAAGAAGCTCTGGATTGCTTCAGAGAGTCTGGATTGTTGCCGTTCGTCACTGACAAGGAGCACTGGAACGAAGAATTGCTGCTCCAATTCTATGCCACTCTTCATATTCGTGGCTACAAGAGAGATCCGAAGACTTGGGTCCTTGAGTGGATGACAGGCAATGTTCATCATGAAGCCAAAGTCTTTGATATCATTGAGCTTATTGGCCTGCCCACTCCAGGAGATCTGTATGAACCTGGTTGTCAGCTTCACAATGCTGCTATGGAAAGCATCTTCCACAAGCCTGAGCCCAATATGAGTCAGATGCTTAGCATGATGAAGCCTTTGCCTCCAGATGCTGAATATCCTAAGGAGTTATTTGTTGAAGACCTTGAGTATCTGCCACGTACTATCTATCACATCATAAGGCGAACTCTCTGGCCCATCAAAGGACATTCTCCACATGCAAAGCTGGAAGGTGCAATGAAGACTTTGGTCTTCCATATTCTTCACGGCAAATGCTTCAATGCACAAGACTTCTTCATCCGCCAACTTGCTGCATCAGGATCTGATCTCTTTGGCTTGAAGTTTTACGCTCCATGGATTATGCGGCTGATCAAACTACACTCAGCTGTCACCTATCAGCCCTCTGCTCGCAATCATCGGATCTTTATGCCTGACGTCGATCTGTCTGTTGAAGCCATATATCCAGAGCCTACCAAGGAGCCCTTAGTCTTTAGAATGCTGACCATCAAAGCTTCACGCAAAACATTGAAGGAGTTCAAGCTGTCGCTCGCGTCTATCCATTGGCTGGAATCACTCGCTTGCCTCACCGTGCGCAGACCGAAGCTACTAATAGCACCATTGCCCAAAGGCCTCGCAAGCGCTCTCGTGTTTTGAATGACCGAGAACTTCTTGTGGCACTGCATTAGAAACAAGATAGGCATCATGACTTGCTCAAATGACAGATGCAAAGTCTATTGATGGACGTCAATCGCATTCGCAATCTTTCCACCAAAAATGCTTTTGTCACTCATGAGACCTGTCGTCGATCATGGAAGAGTTTGACCCTGCTCAGTGCTGAAGCAGATCTTCAAGACGATGGCTTCACTGAAAAATTCAAGTTTGACTCCACTCCTCCACGGAATGTTGTCCTACATCGAACTCCATCCCTTGAAGACTCTGACTATTCTTCCTCCGCGGCAACTGTGAATGCCAGAGTGATCGATGATGAGGACGATGCTACTTCACCGCCCCCTACTTCTGCACGCATCGACACTGCCCCGAGTTCGTCTGCACCGCCTAACAACATCGACGACCCTGCTGCTTCACCTACTCCTCATGGGAACGAGTAGATGCTCTATGTCTTCAAACCTTTTTGGTCCTTACTGACAAAAGGGGGAGAAGCATATGAGTTTGATAGTCTTCAAGCGGGTCCATATGGGCGGTTGCTTTATATTTTGCCTAGTGTTTACAACTCTCGTTTTGATACATTTGGTTCTTTGAGTTGTAACACTTAAACTCGATGGTCGTCTGCTACTTATTTGCTATTCTGTGATGCGATGATAAATTCCGCATGTGCGACGATAAATTCCGCACTTAGATCATTTTGCAGACGTCCATTTTTCATTATGCATGTCATTATATTCACATACTTTTCATGCATGATGAATTGTCATCATAAGTTGAAGAGGATCTCCACAAGTACAACCTGCCATGTGCATTTGCATTCCAAAAGCAAATTACTTATATGCACACAAGGGGAGCCCTTGCAACTTATGAAGACAATCCTCTATCCTTTACAATTTCACATATTATATTCCCCGTTGAAAACTTCAACTAGTTTGTCATCGATCACCAAAAAGGGGGAGATTGTAAGTGCATCTAGTGCCACCCCTAGTTGGTTTTGGAGTATTGACGACAAACCTAGTTGAGGGACTAATGTGTTTGTGAGAATTGCAGGATAACACAGGTAGAAGTCCCTCATTGATTCGGTTTTCCTACCAAAGATGACCCCTAAAAATGTATGAAGACATTGAAGTCAGAGGTGGTATGTGAAGACATTCACATTGAAGACTATGATAAAAGAAGACATCGCGTGAAGACTATGGAGCGCGAAGACTTAGCAGTTTCGTCGTTCTTTGTTTTTCTTTGTTGAGTCATAGGAACCACCGTACTGTTAAGTGGGGTCCAAGTGAACCAGTCAGAATGACTGAAGTGATGCTTAACCAAAATCCTATGTCTTCGAGTGAAGACTATGAGAGCAAATCTTGTCCAGAGTTGGATAAGTCAGCTTTGCTTGTAGTCCAAGTAAAGTTGCCGTGTGTGTTTGAAATATGACCGTTGGAACGCGTGTCAGTTCCTTAGTGACCAAGGGTCAATTCGGACAAACCAGGTCAGGTTGCCCAGTGGCTATAAATAGCCCACCCCCTACAACCATAAACGGTTGGCTGCTCAGAGTTAGAGTACGGCTTTTGTCGTTTGAGAGCAACCCACCTCGAAGCCTTTGAGAGAGAATTCCTTGCGAGGATAAAGCCCTAAACACCCAGAGCCAAAGAGTGTTAGGCATCACTTAAGTATTCTTGTCTGTGTGATCTGAAGACTTATTACACTTGAGGACTGTGAATCCTCCAACCGGTTAGGCGTCGCGTTCTGAGCATCCAAGAGTCATTGTGGATCGCCGGTGAACGAAGTTTGTGAAGGTTTGGAAGTCTACCTTGAAGACTTACCAGAGTGATTGGGCGAGGTCTGTGTGACCTTAGCTCAAGGGGAATACGGTGAGGACTGGGTGTCCTGAGCTACGTGTTCAGGACTGGGTGTCCGGGACTGTGTGTCCTCAGGTTTAAATACCTAGCCGCCCTAACCAGACGTACAACTGTCACAGCAGTTGGAACTGGTCTACCAAATCTTTGTCTTCACCAAGCTCACTGGTTATATCCTTCCCATCTCTTTATTTACAGTTGGTCCTTGTGAAGTCATTGCCTATTTGCATTGTCCATTTGTCTTCACTGTGTGACTGTTTGTTCAGATTGGTTTCATATTATCTTCCATCCTGATCCGTACTTCCTAGCTGCTATTAGTCTTTATGCTTTCACTTCATTGAATACTTGACTATGGCTTGTCTAGGGTAGTCTACCTTCCGCTGCATGGTTATAGGTTCATTTCTATCGTTTGTCTTCAAAACTCCCATATTTTGAAGACTTTCATAATAATCGCCTATTCACCCCCCTCTAGTCGATATAATGCACTTTCAGGCTATGGAACTAAAGTGCCTACAATGTGACTGAATATTTATGGATGTCTTAAAAACAGAACAATTTAGAACTTGATTTACAATATATTTGATGAATCTGTCTAATCTATACTTGAAATTACAGTGTATAATTTGTTTGGATATTATATATTTGATGGAGCCGTCTAAGTTGGATCATTGGATTTGAAATACAGTGTATGGTTTCCTTCCAACTTGCTAATTCAAATTTACTTATTTTAAACTCTATAATAATAACAATTCTAAACATCATAATAATCTAGACAATATCTTCCAAGGTATGTTTCTTTACATCTTCTTATGTCAGTTTGATGTGAGATGGGATGTAAATACATGCCTCTAAATAATTTAGCAGAGTTGTTATTTACACATACGCAGGGTATCATTGTCAAAGGTGAGATGAAGGATAAGCGGTGCCAATGTAGGATTCATTTTCAAATTGAGGACGTGGACCGATGGAGAGGGTTCTTCAAGGTAAGGGTGCTCGATATTTTTTCGGGAAAAGATATGGTGCCGGAAATCGGCGCATTGTGCAACCACACAAGGGCCATCTATTCTCATCAAGGAGTGAAGATGTACAACCCACTGGTTATGTGATGATGACATCATGAATGAGCCGTATGCTCGTCTTGTTGTAGAGTTGTCCTATTTTTTTCTCCGTTGCAACGCATGGGCATTTGTGCTAGTAGAAATTAAATTGTGATAACTACATTTGAAAGAAAAAATAGTCGATACATCTATTGGTTGCCAAGATGAGCCTACATATGCTCAATCAAATCATCTCGTACTTGAATGTGAGTTTCTCAATCACTCATTTGATGATGAAATTCAGTGACTTCTCCAAACGTCGCCGCTCCTCCATGCTCAGACACAACATTTTTAACCTGAAATTGAAACTCCTGATCGTAGATTTCATCCTCGCGCTCATCCTCTATGATCATGTTGTGCATGATCACACAAGCAGTCATCGCCTCCCACAACTTCTTGGTGCTACAGGTTCTAGCAGGATAGCAAACGATGCCCCATCGAGATTGAACAACACCAAATGCATGCTCCACATCCTTTCTAGCACTCTCCTTGTGCTTGAGAAAATCTCTGCCTCTTCTCTCCCATTGGGTTGGGGATTGTCTTGACAAGAATAGGCCACTCAGAATAGATACCATCAGTTAGGTAGTATCCTTTATTGTAATGGTGGACATTGATCTCAACATTGACCTCTGGGCAGTTGCCTTCTGCAAGCCTTGCGAACACCACAGAGCGATGAAGCACGTTGATGTCATTGTGAGAGCCGACCATATCAAAGAAAGAGTGCTAAATCCAGAGATCTTATGAAGCCACGGCCTCAAATATAACAGTACAAGCTTTCACACGGCCCCTATATTGCCCCTGCACGGACTGAAGTATGATATTAGTAAACATCACCCACTACCTACTAATGTGGTCATGGACGACCAAAGGAGCAACCACAATCTCCTCATCATTAGATGGCGAATCATCCGAATGGCAAATGAAATTGTTGAAAAAGTACTCGTCGCCACTGTTCATTTCATACCTTGCGGGCGAGACCTCGAACATCTTGCGGGGCGTGGTGGAAGAAGTTGGCTCGTGAAGAGCCTCGCACCTCACCCAGGACAGGTAGCAGACCTGTCGGCATGGAGGCAAATGTTGTGGCGACCGGCAAGTGAGGTAGTCGCGCTTGGCAGTGGTGCCGGCGGCGGAGGCGGGGGTTGGTGGCGTCGATGTTGTGGTGCTGCGACCGTGGCGAAAACGGTCCACCAATGCCGGAGTATGGGGCCGGCGAGAGTGGCGTGCTGCTGGGGGAGGTATGTTGGTGCGAGCGGCCGGCCTGGGAACCTTAACTGGGCGGCGACGGCGGCCGGGTGTGATGGTTGTCGATGGGAGGAAGGGGAAATGGTCAATGTGTCACCGACTGGCGGGCCAGGGATACACGTCCGTTGTGTGTCCGCACCGACGCAAACCCAACGCTGATTCGTTTCCGTCAGCGTGTTGGACCACTTGTGTCCGTTTCGGAACACGCACGGATAGTTTGCGTTGGCGCGTGGAGTTGCTGTAAGATTAGCAAGTCTGTAACAATACGGGAGTTTCATGTCTTCAACTTATTTTCTTTTCAAGTGAATAGTGCACTGTTCTTTTTATGTTAATCATGCTCTTTTTCTCACAAAGGATAGCTTCAGCCGGACATAAATATGACTGAAATTGCAGCAGCAAAGATATATGTCACTTGCATTAGTAATCTCTATCTATCTATTGCCTAATAATAAAGTCATTTGTGCTTATGACAATACGTCACATAAATTATCTTCAAAATTGTAAAATATTACCTACCGATATCATCTATAAGTGACAAAAAACGTTTCATACTCGGGGAATCCCCTGCCTGAGCCGGCCCACGTAGTTGGAACCTTCTATATTGCGCTCTGTGCACTGCAAGAAGACGCAACACGCCCGTTTGGGCCGGCTGGGCAGCCTGTTTTTAAATTTCTTCTTTTTTCTTTTCCATTTTCGTTTTTTTCTCCTTTAAATAATTTGGTACTTCAAAAAAATCTGAAAATTAAAAAAATGAGAGTTTTAAAATAAAATTTTCAATAAATCATAAAATGTTTATGAATTTAAATAATGGTTATAATATTTTTTTAAAATGTTCACATATTCAAAAATTGGTTGAAATTTGAAAAACAAATTGTTTGAGACATCAATAAATGTTCATGATTTGTTTTTAAAGTCCATGTATTAAAAAACGTTAATTTAATTGAACAAAATTTTCACCAAGTTGTTATCGGTGATGCAGCAAAATGTTGCGAAGGCCATTGGAGATTATGAATTCTATTTTCTCACATTGCAACGCACGACGCCTTTTGCTAGTACATACCAAACAAAAAACCACAAATCTTGAGAGAACCAAACTTTTTTTCAGGCAATGAGAGAGCCACACTTTTTTTGAGGGGGGACCACACATGTTCTCTTGCATTGGCAATAGCCCATCTAGCAAGAGGTTAGTTTAGGCCTACCCGAAGGCACACATATCCACTTCTCTCTTTTCTTTTGCCTTTTTTTCCTTTTGAGCAGAAAAGGAGCCAGGCCACCGTATATTATCAGCTCAATATGAGAGTACAACATGTAATACAAAGCCCTGAATGGAGAAATTGCGACATGGTTGAACTACAGAATAACGCATATGTCTATGTGCTGAATTAGCACAACTAATAATAGGCTCAACCGAACTGTTGAGAACTCGGTGAACACAATTATGGAAGACACCGTTAATGTCTCTAGATATGTAGTATATCTATGACCGTAGAGACTCTGAGTGCTGGAGATAATCTTCTAGAAATTTCCTAATCTCCCACCTAGTTTGATGTGAAACAACACTTATGAGTGTTGCGGTTCTTGCGAGAGTCAAGTTATTTGTTAACGGTGACCTGGAGAATATGGAGATGTTGAGCAACCTTGGCAGCTAATGTGAGAGACACGGCTTCAGTTTGCAAGGCGGAGGATGCAGTTCGCGTTGATGCTTGTATCATGACGTAGTTGTTGCTATTCTGCTGAGGAAATTGCATGAAGATATCAATTCCTATATATGTACCTCCTTGAGGCCTGTAATTTTTTGAATTTCTCCAGGAAGCGACAAAGAAGATCTTCGGGCCTTCAATGAGCATATCTACATTGATTGTTTCTCCTTGCCTCGTGTATTAACTTGGCACTCCTGTATCTGCATTGTTGTTGTTGCGCTGGTTTGAAGAATAATTTGTTACTAAGTCTTGGCTGGATTGGATAGCCTAGCAGCAATATAAACCTATTTAGGAGTACCTAATTTCTTTTTTCGAGGGTATCCTAATTTCGTTTCAAAATGATTGTCATTTTTGGATTTCCATAAGCACCACATAAAAGTAAATATGTTTTGCTGGAAGCATAAGGATGTTGCAAAGACAAGAGTGCTTGAATAGCATCATTAATGAACCTACAACTGTAAATAAGAACATATGTTCTAATGCATGAAGGTTTAGAGAACCAAATCGCTCTAGCCAAATTGCAAAGAAAAAACAGACACAGGTCATCTTCTTCGGAGTTGCACCTAGAGCAAATTTCACTTATGTGGTTAGTGAATCTACCTGCTCTTTTACATGTGGGAGTTGCTCTTCTTAGGATTCTTCAAGCAAAATTTTGTATTTTAAGAGCATTTTCTTATCTTCCATTCATGTTTAAGAATGCCTAAGGAGGGTTTGTCTAGGCCTGGGTTCTCCTTATGCCTTCTTTTCACCTAAAATTAGCTAATGCTTCCCAGATTCACATTATAAAGTGCACAAAGTTCTTACTCGACCATACAACACTAGAGCTCAGACTGACAGCTATTATCTCTAAGCAACATGGATCAAACAGACTAGAGCATTCTGTAGAAAAACCTCTATCCTATCAGGAAAGTTGATTTTGAGCCTAGACTCATTTGCTCACTATATTATAGCCATCCAATCACCTAAAAATTGTTGTACTCTCTTGTATTTACTAAGGTATGAACACCGTATCTGGCATGCACGAGATCTTGCTTCCGCTTCTTTATTATGGTAGGTGTCGTCATCCGTCTCTCAGCTCAGAGGCTCGTGTGATGGACCGGGCCAGCAATTGAGCCATGCCGAGCCACCCAACACTATCGTGGGAGCTAACGGCCACCCCAACAACATCTATTCAGTTTTTCACTCAATCATTTTGAACGTGACAACATAGCCACATGCCATCAACATGTGACGCCTCTGATGAATACACCATCATCTCCGCAACGAATGACTCCCTCCACATCTATCCAATTCTTTAAATTGTCATGCCCGCCAATCGCCACTGTGGTACCCAAGACACTCGGAAGCATTGTAATTTCAAAAATACAGTAAATGCCCTTGAAACATCTACCACACCCCCAAAAAATCATAAACTTATTCTTCCAATTTCATTTGTACGTCAGGTTTTACATGAATATTAAAATTTCCCAAATATACACGCACATCAAGCAGCGCACCCTGATGCAACCGTCATAAGACCAAATGCATACTGCAATAAATGCACCACATTTCCTGTACTTTTTTCTTCTGAGAATCCCCACATTTCCTGCACTAATCCCGCTTCTATACGCCTGAATGCCCAATATCGGGCCGGGCCGCCTGCCCCGTTATCCGACAAGAGGAACAATTCGTAGTGGGCTGATTGTCATGTTGGGAAATCCCTATTCGATGCACGTTGAGTCGTTTTTTTGGGGTACAGTCGGCCAAACGCAGAGAGTCGAGCACACAGGTTCGCATTTAGTTGTCCTAGTTCCTTTTAGTTGCGGGCACTTATAGAAGGTTCACTCAACTGGGTTTTTTCCTGTTTTTTTCGTTCCTCATTTATTTTTATTTTAGTTTTTCGTTTATCATTTTTCTGTTTATTTTCCCTTTTATTTTAAAGTTTAATTTTTGATTTTATTTTTATCATTTCTATTTTTCAAAATAATATAAATTTTTAAAAAATATTTTTCCCAAAAAAATCAGTTTTTTAAAAAATGTCCTAATTTTGTTTGCATTTCCAAATAAACAAAATAAATATTATGTTTATAATGTTCATAATTTCCAAAATCTAAAAACAATCAGTCTCAACTTTTTGTTAATTTTACAAAATATGTTCACCTTTTCCATAACAATGTCCGGAAATTCAACATTTGTTCGTTTCTTGAAACAATTTCCCAATAAAGTATTCAAATTTTTGGAAAATATCCGTGTTTAAATAAATGTTCGAAATTTTAAAAATATTCACTTTCTCCAGTATCATTTTTACTTTTTTAATAGGAGAATGTTTTTTTGAATCTGGGAACCATTTTATAGTTTCAGAACATCTTATTGAATTCAAGAACTTTTTAAAGTATAAGAAATTATTTTCAATTTGAGAAAAAAAATAATTTTATTATTGAATGAAAATGTGTTTTCTTGTGAAGATTTTTTAAATTGTAAACATTTTCCAGTTTGTCAACACTTTAAAAAATTTGGGAACATTTTTTCTATTTCTGAACAGTTTTTAACGTTGATTTTTTAATCTGTGAAACAAATCCAGAAGCAATTTTTGTTGATGAAAATCACTAGAAGACAAGCAACAGATGAACAGTAACGAAGGGAAAGTCGTTGTTGAGGGGAGCACTCGAGCGAACTTGAAGTGGTTGGCCCAAGATACGCGTCAGATAGGAGCTCCTATTATGTTGGGCCACAAGCCCATCCGGACAAGCCCTGACATTGTGGACTGCATGTCCCACAGATTGAAGAAGAAAATTTAAACACACCTTCCGATTTGCCGCAATCATCGGCGGCGGCTTCGGCGGAGTGAAGTCTATTTTAAACCTTGAATTCATAGAGCTCGTCGAAATCGAATCTTCATGTCTAAATCCCTGAAATTTGTATCCTGACATCTCTGATCCTGGTCAATATCAATCCCGAGCCTGTTTGGCACACCGGGACACGATCCATCCCGTCCGGGATTGCACTCTACTATCACTGATGTCCATGGCCCATATGTCATATCCATCATTTATTCAAACCCCATTCCCTCTGTCTCCTCAAATCAGCACAGGATTGCCTCGTCCACTTCCTCCTTACCTGTCCCGCTACGGTCGTCAACGGCGCCTCGATGCCGCCAACATCGCGCTTGAGCACATCACCGTCTGCCCGCCCCTGGCGAGCTGCGAGCTTTATCCGCATGGCCTGCGCTGGCGCTGCCGCGCAGGGGCGTCCATGGAGTTGCGCTCGAACAAGACATCGCTGATGCCAGCGCTGGCGGTGAGGCGTGAGATGGATGGGAGATGCGAGGGAACGGACTGCGATGGCACGCGCGTCGACACGGCGGAAGAATGTCTACGAGTTGAAGATGTGGGAGAGCGGCACAAGCCGAGGCGCCGAGCTGCTGGGTCAATGCGGCAGACCCGCGTGCCGGCAATCTCCGTCACGGCGATGGCCTGTTGGAAAAATGAGTAAATTACTACGAGATTTAATCTGAATAAATAGGAAATAATCATGACAGCAATAGTAGAGATTAAACTAATCATGCGAACTAGCATATTAGATGAACAGATCACATCTAGGGCACATACTAGAAACATGAATTCTAACACGATCTCGAACAGGAAGGATAGAATCACATACGGTGCAGCGGGAGTAGCACCGCCGGCGTTGACGTTGTCGCCCATGTCGTCGAGGATGAGGTTGCCGAGGTCGGGGAAGAAGTCGTCGTTCGCGAAGTCGTCGCTGCCAGCAGTCACGCGAGTGCGCTCCCCAAAAACCTGATCGCCCCTCTCCCGTACAGGATCACGAGAGGCGGGGTTTCGGAGGCCTGCTGTCCCTTCTCCCGGTGCACGCCGAAAGGAGGGATAGAGAAGACTTACTTGGCGGCGCAATGATCTGAAACAGTGGTGAGAAACCATACGAAGCGGCGGCGGATAGGGTAGACGTCTGCCTGACGGGCCGGGTAGGTCGTGGAAGTAAACCCCACGCCCGAGTCATCACGATCCAAAAGAATCGAATCGGAAACGGTTCAGTAATTAATGAGTCCGTTAATTATTAATGACTTATTAATTTTTCCCGGGCAGCAAAAATATAGCTCTGTCCTCGGCTCAATCCTGCGTCATGGCGAGGCGAGCGAGGAGAAGGAGCGCGCGCGTAGGTCTCCTCTTCTCATGCTCATACAAGTGATAGAAGAGCTCACTTTATAAAGAGATGCAACTTTCTCTCAACTTCCGGGGTGAGACTAAACTTTAGCCTTACTCACTCCACTCACATGTGTGCATGAATGGGTCAAAAGAATTTTAGAATTTTAGTTGTGCTTTGGGTCAAAAACCTACTAGCAAAATTCCTAACATGACCGGCAGGAAGTGCACGACGCGACGCACTCCTACATCGGCTTCGTGCCCAAGCCCGTCGGTAATCACATCGTCGGCAAGTACATGGTGCGGCGCGCCATGAACCCGGTGACTAAGGTGCTCGAGGTCGAGGACTCTGCGGCTAATACTACGATGCAAAGCTGACTCGAACGATGATTTGGTTAAGCAGTGTATTACGAACGTATTCGCGTACAAGCTGGTTTGAAGCATGGAGGCAGGTGGATGCATTTTCCAGGAGCTAGCTCACGTACACGCCTGTTAGTTTGATCGATCTGTAGTTGTGTATTGACAGAATTCAGCGAAACACGCATGCTCTACACACGTTGAGGGGCGCGTGGAGCAAGGCCGGTGACTGGGAGCACGCCCGAGGGCACGGCCTCTGACCGACTGCTGGAGGTCTCACAATGATGGGAGCATCGCTCGGGGACCTCGCCGTGACATTAACGGGGAACAAGATGTATATAACATGTAGGGCCGCTGAGTCAGTGAGAGAATCTAGTAATCCCAGTCGGGATTGCCTTTTCCGGTGTGGTAAATGTGTATTAGGGTCGGTCTAGGGTTGATATTGACCGGGATCAAAGAGGTCAGGGTACAGATTTCAGCGATTTAGACGTGGAGGTTCGATTCCGACGAGCTCTATAAATTCAAGGTTTAAAATAGACTTCACTCGCTTCGGCGCCGGCGCCCCCACCATTGAGCCAGCATGGCCCTTCCTGATATTCAACATGGACCTCCTTCTTAACACCATCATCCAGTCCGTAGCCTCGAAGACGTCCCCAAGAGTCACGTACGGTAAACATACCTTGGGAAGAGACCCTTTCCATGTACGCACAATTGTTGTCATCGTATGTTGATGCACCACTCGCAGGAGCACCTCCTCGCGACAATCAGGTCCTTCCAACCGTCTCCACATCGAATCCACGTGAGGTACTATCTTGTCAATGCATGCCATCACCTCCTTAACGAAATATCCACATGCTAGTGATATCTCTTCCTGCTTGCTCCAAGAAGTCCGGAACGGACCGTTACCATGTTTGTCTATAAGACTATATCAACTGTGCCATGCACCCAAATCTCGTCATGCGGGGCATGTCTTTAAGGCCGGTCCATGGGCACGGATTGTCTGCCTGACACGGGAATAAAAGGGCCTGGTCGACCTACGACTCGCCATGGGCCAAGGCCAATCCCCGAAGCCAAGCCTTAAGGCCAGCACGACACACGATCTTTTTATTCACAGACTAGCCGAGGCCTGGCACGAGGCCCAAGTCAGCCTTTTTAGCATTGTTAGGGACTGTTTGGCCTTTTAACGTTATTTTGGATATTTTAGTGCCCTTTTTGCATTTTCAGGGCTTTTTTGGCATTTTAACCTAAGAAACAAAAGGCTCGGAAGGCAGAAACAACTCAAAAGACCAAAAAATGATGTGGGTCGGCATACCGTGCCGTGTAGAGCAAACCCCTTTATTGGGCATGCCAGTCTGGTACTCTAGGCCAAGCCTTCGGGCCGACACGACACAATTCTTTTATAAAAAGAGCTACATGGGTTGGGTTGGGCCGCCCATATGGCCAGTTCTGCATGCACCTTGTGTTGTAGGAAAGTTCATGCATGCAACCATGCCGTGTCAAGCAAACCCCTTTATTTGGCGTGCCAGCCCGGTACTCTAGGCCAAGCCTTCAGGCCGACACAACACAATTCTTTGATAAAAAGAGCTATATGGGTTGGGTCGGGTTGCCCATATGGCCAGTTCTACATGCACCTGGTGTTATAGGAAAGTTCATGCATTTTCCCCAAGGTGCAAACCAACATCTTGTTTTAGTTCCATGCAAATTTTATTGCTATAGGGTTCAATATGCCATACCATCCCAAATACTTTGTTTCCCTATCCTCGTGTTAAAGATTCCTACGAAGCAAAGAGGCCAATACTCCTTCACCACTAGTCCTTCCTATTCCGTGGAGTCTTGCTCTTTCTCCTCCACTATTCTTTAGGCTCCTTTACCCTTATTGGCTGCATACATGAATCTAATTATACATTTGCATTTTTTTAATGTTGCAAATGGTCCAATCCATGAGAACTGTGGTCTCACAAACCCGTCAAGCAGGGGCCATAACGGTCCTGCCTAGCACATCACCACCAGTTAGCTCCCGATAACACAAGGGCGGGCCACGTTTGAGGTGGCATGCAGATCTTCATCAAGATCTAAAATGGAGGGGATTTCCTCCCTACAAAAGCAACATCTCCTCTCTACTGGCAAGCAACTTGAGGATGGTCTTGTGGACTACAACATCCAGAAGGAGTCTACCTCTAACTTGTCCACCATCAGCATGGTGGTATGCAATTCTTTGTCAAGAACCTCTGCTCAAGATACAGATCTTTGTGAAGACACTCACCGGCAAGACCATCACCCTAGAAGAGGAGTCTTGTGACACCACAGACAACATCAAGGCCAAGATTACCAAAGTAGCTTCCCTTCATGGGATCAACTAAGCGCTTTTTGTCGGGACTTCCTCTCGGCAATCCAAGCACATGACTATGCGAGGCACCCCCTCCCCAGCCGCCAATAACTCCTTCGGTGTCAACATCCCGTCACAACTTCTCCCATGGCAATGACTCGTTAACACCATGGAAGGTGGACAACAGTCGTGCCAGCTGCTCCTGCTAGGTCCTATGGCGGTGGGGCTATTCCATAGCCCTATCACAGCCTACGAAGGCACAAGGGCTAGCTATCACGTGGAGAGCAAAGCGACGCGGCTGTCAAAGTGATTCAACCCATCTCTTTTTACCAGATCATGACACCTCTGCGCCAACACCTACTTCGACAAGACAAGCTCCCCCCCCCGCATCAACAAGTGATAAACCGACCCATGTAATTGCATTTAATGCAGTATTGTAGCAGCAGTTGTGCCTACTGTGGTAACCCCTTGAGCCTATAAAAGGAGGTCCATAGCCACCTAAAAAAGGATTCAACCTTTCTACAGGACCATACACACCATAGAGCTAGGACTACTAGAGCTGCCCCCGACAACAAGCACACCTCTTCTTCCTCCTCGAACACTTTAGGGCAAAGAACCTACCTTAAGCATCACCACCATTATATCAACAATACAATTAGCAGGACGTAGGGCATTACACTTTCGAGTGGCCCGAACCTAGGTAAAAAACATCGTGTCACCTTTTGCTCATCGTCATGAGCTAGGAGCGGATCGCGGTGTGTTAGGCCCCCTCCGAACTGAAAGGGGGTGTCCCTCGCCCCTGGGTGTAGTGCACATGCACGACAGAAAAATGTTTACACGATATTGTTGGGCCGGGTTAGGGTAAGTTTCCTGTGAAAAAAGGGCTAGGGAACGTTGCAACGATGTTTTATACACTTGGAAAATATATCACGTAAGAGAGTATTATATTGCGATAATGTTGCATATACTTGGAAAATATGTTACATAAGATAGTTTCATATTGAAACGAAGTCCCATGCACTTAGGGCATCTCCAAAGCCGACCCGTAATCCTCCCGCAACTGTTCGGATGGCGGAAGCCATCCAATATCGACCTGTATCGGTCCGCGGAGCGGTCTGGGGACGCGATTTCTCCCGCAAACCGGAGACAAACGTGGGGGAGGTTTGCGGGAGTTTGGACACGTGAAACGTCGCTCTCCGCCCCCTCGCCCACCCAAACGGAGGGCTGAGCTCGCGCTTTTGTAGCATCTCGCATTGTTTTCGCACCAAAACCCCCCACTCTCTTCTTCCACTCCACACCGCTCTCCGCCCAATTTCCGCTCTTTTCTCCCACCCTCTCCTTCCCTCCGCCGCCGGCACATGGAAATGTCGGAAAACCTATCAGAGATGGAGGCGGCAGAGGTGCCGGAGGATCCGAGTAGCATGCTAATGAGAAAATCACTACCACATTTACATCCACAGCCCGGGTTGTTACATACATGGGACCAATTACTAGAGCTCGCGCACGCCAGTACTTTTGTTTCTTGGTAACGATTCTAATATTCATGAGAATATGATGTTGCCTAAATTTGATACATTTATTTTGCTTATAAATGAAGGGTGTAGCGTGGACAATAAGGATAAACATTGGAGCATGATCAAGCACGAAGATGATGGCATGCGCAAGGGGAACAAGAATAGAGTTTTTGGTGGAGTTTTCAGCACTTTGGAGCCACCATAAGGCGTATAAGGACACAAACGAAATATACAAGATGCCCTTTCATAAATTTTGTCCATAGCATAATATAGGTGTTGTGTCACCTTATTTTTGGGCTAGGCCCATGTAATTTTGAAATACTACTTATAGGCTATTTTTAGAGTCTGTATTGTAGTGGAAAGGACTCAGGAGGTGTTTTAGTCTCACCTTTCCAAGGGGGGACAAAATCCCCTCTCTTCCCCCCTACAAATACAACCCTTAAGGCACCGTTTACACTATGGGTTCGGTTTAGATTAAAAGTTAATCATCGCTGCAACTTCGCGTACTTCGTTTATGTTCTACGACCAGACAAAGACGTCACAGAACCCCAACGTCAATAATAAAGCTTTCCTCTTATATTTGCAATATCCAGATTGCAATCTCAGTTTCTTGCTTGTTGTTCATTTGCGTGCAGGAAACAATCCCTCGTGATCAGGTTGATCATGCTCCGGCGTGGTCAATAACCTCTCAGAGTTAGTTTAGCGATTGCTAAGGCACGAAGTCCTCGCACATTCATACTCAGGTCATGAAAGTCTACTCCACTGAAAACGATAGCCACCATCTCAACGAAAGACGAGACACCTTTGCCTCTATCACACGCTCGCCCAGAAGATCAGGTCGGCAATGCGACAAAATCTCCGTGTGAAAGCGAAGTCCACAAAGGAGGAGAAGATGAGGAAGTGTCTGGCCACGGGTGGGCCTGGTGGTGGCGATGGTTGTGGCAGACGGGGCGGTCGGCAAGGCCGTGGCGGATGCCGCCAGACGGGCGCGCCCACAGTACTGATGGCGCCGTGGCCGGAGCCTTACAAGCCTCCGTACTACTACGCCGCCAAGCAGCTCGCAAACCCCGCTGTGCGACTTAACGCGGCGCCGCTCTTCTTCGAGTATTCTTCGCCGTCGCTCGCCCGGGCAAGGACGGTGGGCGGAGAGCAAATGGGTGCTCTCACGCTGTTTGCTGCAATGCCGAGAGCGGGGGAGCCAGTGTATGACGCGGACAGGGAGATTCTCGATATCATCCACGAGGAGGCGAAGGATGAGGAGGGGGTTACGAGGATGGGCAGGTGGAAGACTTGGATCCCACCCAGTCCGGCAACTACCAGCAGCAACAGTCCTACCCCAGACGGCCATGCAACGGTCCTACACCCAGACCGGTGATTGCACACAGCAACAACAACATTGGGCCGCCCGAGAGAAGCATCCGAAGGGGGAAGGAGGGGGAGGAGGAGGATGACGACGACGATGATCTGGATGATACAGCCGGCAATCCGAAGAAGAAGGGTAGAGGAGAAAGCTTCAATATGCGAGAGGACGAGCTGCTGTGCGACGCATGGTTGGCCACTAGCCTCAATCCTGTCCATGCCACGGAGCAAAACGGCACAACCTTTTGGAGGAACATTCACGTATGGTTGTTGGAAATATGCCCTAGAGGCAATAACAAAGTGGTTATTATTATATTTCCTTGTTCATGATAACCGTTTATTATCCATGCTATAATTGTATTGACCGGAAACTCAAATGCATATGTGGATACATAGACAACAACATGTCCCTAGTAAGCCTCTACCAGACTAGCTCGTTGATCAAAGATGGCTATGGTTTCCTACTCACAGACATGAGTTTTTTGGGGAACGTAGTAATTCAAAAAATTTACCTACGATCATGCAAGATCTATCTAGTAGATGCATAGTAACGAGCAGGGAGAGTGTGTCCACATACCCTCGTAGACCGAAAGCGGAAGCGTTTAGTAACGCGGTTGATTTAGTCGAAAGTCTTTGCGATTCAACCGATCCTAGCACCAAACGTACGGCACCTCCGTGTTCAGCACACGTTCAGCATGATGACGTCCCTCGAGCTCTTGATCCAGTTGAGGACGAGGGAGAGTTCCGTCAGCACGACGGCATGGTGATGGTGATGATGAAGTTACCGGTGCAGGGCTTCGCCTAAGCACTACGGCGATATGACCGAGGTGTGTAACTGTGGAAGGGGGAACCGCACACGGCTAAGAGAGGACTTGGTGTGCCCCTCCCACATATATAAAGGAGGGGCGAAGAGGAGGCTGGCCCAAGGGGGGCACCAAAGGGGGGAGTCCTACTTGGACTCCCAGTCCAAGTAGGATTCGGCCCCCACCTTTCCTATTCCAACTAGGAGGAGGGAATGAGGAAGAGGGGAGAAGGAAAGAGGGGGGCGCCGCCCCCTCCTAGTCCAATTCGGACCGGCCATGGGGGGGGGGCGGCCACCCCTTGAGGCCCTTCTCTCCTTTCCCCTAAAGCCCATTAAGGCCCACTACTTCCCCGGGGGGTTCCGGTAACCTCCCGGTACTCCGGAAAATACCCGAAACACTTCGGAACCATTCCGTTGTCCGAATATAACCTTCCAATATATCGATCTTTACCTCTCGAGCATTTCAAGACTCCTCGTCATGTCCGTGATCTCATCCGGGACTCCGAACAAACTTCGGTCATCAAATCACACAACTCATAATACAAATCGTCATCGAACGTTAAGCGTGCAGACCCTACGGGTTCGAGAACTATGTAGACATGATTGAGACACATCTCCGGTCAATAACCAGTAGCGGAACCTGGATGCTCATATTGGCTCCTACATATTATACGGAGATATTTATCGGTCAAACCGCATAACAACATACGTCATTCCCTTTGTCATCGGTATGTTACTTGCCCGAGATTCGATCGTCGGTATCATCATACCTAGTTCAATATCGTTACCGACAAGTCTCTTTACTCGTTCCGTAATGCAACATCCCGCAACTAACTCATTAGTCACATTTCTTGCAAGGCTCATAGTGATGTGCATTACCGAGAGGTCCTAGAGATACCTCTCCAATACTCGGAGTGATAAATCCTAATCTCGATCTATGACAACCCAACAAACACCTTCGGAGACACATGTCGAGCATCTTTATAATCACCCAGTTATGTCGTGACATTTGATAGCATACAAGGTGTTCCTCTGGTATTCGAGAGTTGCATAATCTCATAGTCAAAGGAATATGTATAAGTCATGAAGAAAGCAATAGCAATAAAACTTAACGATCATTATGCTAAGCTAACAGATGGGTCTTGTCCATCACATCATTCTCTAATGATGTGATCCCGTTCATCAAATGTCAACACATGTCTATGGTTAGGAAATTTAACCATCTTTGATTAATGAGCTAGTCAAGTAGAGGCATACTAGGGACACTCTGTTTTGTCTATGTATTCACACATGTATCAAGTTTCCGGTTAATACAATTCTATCATGAATAATATTTATCATGATATAAGGAAATATAAATAACAACTTTATTATTGCCTCTAGGGCATATTTCCTTCAGTCTCCCACTTGCACTAGAGTCAATAATCTAGTTCACATCGCCATGTGACTTAACACTAATAGTTCACATCACCATGTGACCAACACCCAAAGGGTTTACTAGAGTCAATAATCTAATTAACATCGCCATGTGATTAACACCCAAAGAGTACTAAGGTGTGATCATGTTTTTCTTGTGAGAGAAGTTTAGTCAATGGGTCTGTCACATTCAGAGCTGTATGTATTTTGAAAATTTTCTTTGTCTACAATGCTCTGCATGGAGCTACTCTAGCTAATTGCTCTCACTTTCAATATGTATCCAGATTGAGACTCGGAGTCATCCGGATCGGTGTAGAAGCTTGCGTCAACATAACTCTTTACGACGAACTCTTTATCACCTCCATAACCAAGAAATATCTCCTTAGTCTTCTAAGGATAATTTTGACTGTTGTCTAGTGATCCACTCCTGTATCAATGTTGTACCCCCTTGCCAAACTCATGGCAAGGTACACAATAGGTTTGGTACACAGCATAGCATACTTTATAGAACGTATGGCTGAGGCATAAGGAATGACTTTCATTCTCTTTCTATTTTCTGCCGTGGTCGTGTTTTGAGTCTTACTCAACTTTACACCTTGCAATACAGGAAAGAACTCCTTCTTTGACTGTTCCATTTTGAACTACTTCAAAATCTTGTCAAGGTATGTACTCATTGAAAAAACTTACCAAGCGTCTTGATCTATCTCTATAGATCTTGATGCCAAATATGTAAGCAGCTTCACCGAGGTCTTTCTTTTAAGAAATCCTTTAAAACACTCCTTTATGCTTTTCAGAAAATTCTACATAATTTCCGATCAACAATATGTCATTCACATATACTTATTAGAAAGGATGTAGTGTCCCAGTCACTTTCTTGTAAATACAGACTTCACCGCAAGTCTGTATAAAACTATATGCTTTGATCAACTCATCAAAGCGTATATTCCAACTCCGAGATGCTTGCACTAGTACATAGATGGATCGCTGGAGCTTGCACATTTTGTTAGCACCTTTAGGATTGACAAAACCTTCTGGTTGTATCATATACAATTCTTCTTTAATAAATCCATTAAGGAATGCAGTTTTGACATCCATTTTTCAGATTTCATAAAATGTGGCAATTGCTAACATGATTCGGACAGACCTTAAGCATCGATACGAGTGAGAAAATCTCATCGTAGTCAACACCTTGAACTTGTCAAAAACCCTTTTCGACAAGTCGAGCTTTGTAGATAGTAACACTACTATCAGCGCCTGTCTTCCTTTTGAAGATCGATTTATTCTCAATGGCTTGCCGATCATCGGGCAAGTCCGCCAAAGTCCACACTTTGTTCTCATACATGGATTCTATCTCAGATTTCATGGTCTCAAGCCATCTGTCGGAATATGGGCTCATCATCGCTTCCTCATAGTTCGTAGGTTCATCATGGTCTAGTAACATGACTTCTAGAACAGGATCACCGTACCACTCTGGTGCGGTTTGTACTCTGGTTGACCAACGAGGTTCGTGTAGCGACCCGACCCAAAATGGATCGAAGTCTCTGTGCTTAAGTGTCATCCCTGGATCGGTATGCTGACACACACAGTACTCGAGGAATTATAACATAGTTTAATCACTCTTTATTACATCGAGGTTCTCAAAAGAGTATTTATTACAATAATATGGCCAAAGGCCATCTCAATAAAAATAACTGCGGAAGCATTGAAGGTAAATGAGTCCATCCAACTCCACGGCAAACTGAGTGCAGAACAACGACCTATCGCACCTTTAATCCTCGTCGGAAAAGTCTGCAACATGAGACGTTGCAGCCGGGTAGGTCAGCACATGGAATATGCTGGCAATTTCACACCATAGAATAATAAAAAATGAAAAGACTATCTCTATATGAAAATTTAGCTGGTGGAGGCTCTAAGTTTTATTTTGCATAAAGCTAATTTTACCCTACAACAAAGGAATAATTTTTTTATTACTACTAAGTTAAAATGCCATTATTGAGAAGGTTCCTCCCACTCAATCCCAAAATTCCCAAGTTATTAGTAACCCAATAATTTCATTAAATAGAGTGATGAGATCAACCAATAATTCACTTCTAGATACTCAAATTGTCCATAACCGGGGACACGACTAATCATGATTAGTTTGTACACTCTGTAGAGGTTTGCGCACTTTTCCCCACAAGACTCGACCGCCTCCATGATCGGAAGATCGAGACATAGCCTTTCAGAAGCGTTTCCCCTTAACCCTGGGTAGACCGGTACACCTACTTTCCCCTACATCAGCTAGTCTACCACGGAAAGAGGTCACACAACTTACTCAACTATGCTAGAGCCCATAATGGCTTGTGGCTGCACACAGAAGTTTCTAGGCATGAAATATCTTATGATCCCTTTGAGCCTGAGTGGCGGACCTAGGGTAATCACACAGGTACTCCGGGATTCCCCTTGGGCAAGCACTGGTTTCTCCAGGTGCCCCAAACAATCCACCCAGATGTGTATTAAAGTTTCCACCTTAGGGTATCCTAAAATTATTAACTCTCGCAACTTGCATGGATCACACATACCAATCCTTGTCTACGAGCATGGCTAAGCAATATATGACATAACGAATATACCCGGGGTGATCAAAGTCATAGGTTCCTACCACATGAACTACAAAGCATGACCACATGTTCCCAATCCTACTCATGCAATATTTGAGGGTGAAACTAATGCATAGTAAAAACTGGGTATTGAAAAAATATGATCAAAGTGTGAACTTACCTTGCTGACGATCGTTGAACTCTAAGGATTCGTGGTAGCAATCTTCGCACTCGGGATGATCTAACGTAAGCAAGCAATAACATACATAAGCATAAAAGCAAAAATCCAAAAAGAAAACAAATGAAAGAATTAAAAAACTCCAAAACAACCAAATAAAGTTTCTGTACATAACATAATTTTTATAGTAGCAAAAATATGTGTGTTTGGGTCTAACAGAAAATACACGTTACGAGCTTCGATTTGCAAAAAGAATCACCTAAAATGGAGTTACGAAACCCGAGTTACGGCCTAATGAAGTTTGAATTCAGATCTGTTTGAATTCAAATTTTAAAATTTTCAAAAATATTTTTCATTTGGTTCTCTGGATAGAGGGGATTTTATGAAACCGTTGGAAAAAGAATCAACTAATTCGGATCTATAGATTAAAAGATACGCTAAAAGAACAATCTGACAGAAATCTGAAATAGGAATTTTTCTGAAAAAAACTAATTTCGACCGGCGACAAATGGCGCTTTGTGGTTGGCTGGGCGGGTGTTTGCTGCTAGATTAGGAGAGGGCGCCCGATCCGTAACATAAAAGGTTTTTTTACTGGAACGAACAGAAGCGTACACTTACAGAAGTACGTGAGGAGATGGAGGTGATTGGCCGTGGTGGTGGTGGCTCCAGCAGTCGTGGGCGGTGGCGGGGTGTCTAGGAGATGCGGTGGAGAGTGGCTCGTCCGGTGGTGGAGTCGGTGAAGATCGGTGATGATGAACGGTGACAAAACCAAGCGATGAAACTCGCGAACTCCGGATGCTCCGGTGAAGACAACGTGGTCGGTATGGCCTCTGTAGATGGAGAGGGATCAAAGGACCTTGTCAAAATGATTGTAGGGATCGAGAGAAGTCGGAACACAAAAGGACAAGACTCGGGATGGCTCACCGGCGTTGCAACCTGACGATGAACTGCAGCTTCTGAGGCGAGATTGGAACGTTGAGTGCGTCGTCTAGAGATGGTTTTGGCATGGGATTTTCAACTAAATCGATCGAGGAGAGTCGTGGCTATTCATAGGACTTCTTCCTTGGTCGTGAGGTTGGCCGGAGTTAAGATTTCCGAGAATTGGAAACGAAGCAACGTCGGGAGCATTGTACGCTTACGTTTTTATTGTCTATTTGTGGGGAGAAACAAGAAGAGGTGGGGTCCAAGGGTCAGGGAGAGAGAGAGTCAACAAGGAAGAGGAAGAGCGAGCGTGCGAGGGAAACCTGCCTGGGGCGTTGGCCTCGTTCTTCTTTTTTTATCACGTGGGGCTGGGCGCTGAGCGAGCGCTGGAGCCTCGCTCGGTTCGCTAGCCTCGCTGGCTGGGCTTGGCTGGCGCTAGCTGGGCCGGCTGTTTTCTTTTTAAATCGTTTTTTTACAGCAGCATTAAAGCACCAAAAGACAAATGAAAATAAGTATAAGAATTTCGAGAAAATTCACATAGTTATATGGTCTTATATATGACCTAGTGAACTTTTATCTGGCCTAAAATGCAAGTTTTCAAAAATAATTTTTTTTGCTAAACTAATAAAATAAATTGCAATTAAAACTCAACAAATATATTTTGGTTCCAAATTCAATTTCCAATATTTTCCTTTATGTTTTTGAAGAAGTCCTTTTATCTTCTCTCTTTATTTATTTTTGAAATAATGGAAATGAGTTTTGGTGAAACCAAGTTTGATCCAAACTCCCAACTTCAAAAAAAATCAAAATTGGTTTTTAGGGAAACTTCCAACTCTCTTTTGGTCCTTGAGTTGCTCAAAGTTCCTTGGATCAAAAATCAGATAAAACAAATGGGGCAAAAATGCATAAATCATCGATGCATATGAATGATCTATTGTAAACATCCAAATTGAAAATTGGGATGTTACAGTTCGGTAGTAACTTGATCTGAAGTTTCATGATCATCATCATTAACTTCCTCACTAATTGGTGTAGGCATCACTGGAACTGATTTCTGTGATGAACCATTTTCCAATTCGGGAGAAGGTACAATTACCTCATCAAGTTCTACTTTCCTCCCATTCACTTCTTTCGAGAGAAACTCTTTCTCTAGAAAGGATCCATTCTTAGCAACGAATATCTTGCCTTCAGATCTGTGATAGAAGGTGTACCCAACAGTTTCCTTTGGGTATCCTATGAAGACGCATTTCTCTGATTTGGGTCCAAGCTTATCAGGTTGAAGCTTTTTCACATAAGCATTGCAGCCCCAAACTTTAAGAAACGACAGCTTAGGTTTCTTGCCAAACCATAGTTCATACAGTGTCATCTCAAAAGATTTAGATGATGCCCTATTTAACGTGAATGCAGCTGTCTCTAATGCATAACCCCAAAACGATAGTGGTAAATCGTTAAGAGACATCATAGATCGCACCATATCTAATAAAGTACGGTTACGGCGTTCGGGCACACCATTATGCTGTGGTGTTCCAGGTGGCGTGAGTTGCGAAACTATTTGTCGGATTTCGGGTTCCGGCAAAACCCTTAAGGTTCGAACTGGGGTGCGCACGAAGATCTCTCCCTCACCGATCACGCCCTCACACACTTCACGATTTCTAGGCTACGCACACGAACTCACAACACACAAGACACAAGATTTATACTGGTTCGGGCCACCGTTGTGGTGTAATACCCTACTCCAGTGTGGTGGTGGTGGATTGCCTCTTGGGCTGAGGATGAACAGTACAAGGGGAACAACAACCTCCTGAGGAGAGGTGTTCTTGTGCTTGGTGAACTTGTGGTTGTGAGGATGGATCTCTCTCTCTAATTAGTTGCCCATCCTACTATGGTGGCTAGTCCTATTTATAGAGGCCCTGGTCCTCTCCCAAAATATTGAGCGGAAAGGGAGCCAACAACGACCAATTTTAAAGGGGACAACTAGTACAGCTTATCTTGACAAAAGTAGTCTTCGCCTGCCAAAGGCTCTGGGGATGACGCCATCTTGGGCTCCACGGTGACCTCCGTCTTGCCGTCCTGTTGGTCTTGGTCTCGTTGCACCAATGTGGAAACCTTTGCTTGACACCTCGGTACTCTTCGTCTGTGCTTGCCTCCTTAGCACCAAAGTGGAAAGAAGGACATTGTGCGCGCTGGCGCCCGCCTGGCACCCGTCTGGCCTTGGTCGTCATGGCTCACGTCACTGGAACCTCGCGAGGTTTGTCTTGCCTTGATCTCTCCGCCCCTCGCGAGCCAGCCTAGTGAGGCCGCTCCTGGGGAGGTCTTGTGTCATCCGCCTCGCGAGGCTTGGCCCCTCGCGAGGGTCTTGAACGCTTGTTGGTGAAGATGGGCCGTACGGGCCCACTTGCAGAGCCACGCCGTGGGCCGCAGGCAGGCAAGTCTGGGAACCCCCGTTCCCAGAACGCCGACAGTAGCCCCCGGTCCCTAGGCGCGCTTGGGCTTGGCTTCGAGGCGAAGCCAATGGGCAAGTGCGGAGCGCTGCGGGCCCCAATAACCTGCGGCCTTGGTCGACGCGTAGCGGTTGATTGGACATGGGCGTCTCCGCTTCCCCACGCAGCCTCGGCAACTGCCCGATTTGACGTGTCCCTGCTGCATGCAAGGAAAAAGATCATTATTACCTTAGATCATGGAGGCCGGCGGTTGGCCTCTGATGTCTACTACACAACCTTCTTCTTGTAGACGTTGTTGGGCCTCCAAGTGCAGATGTTTGTAGGACAGTAGCAAATTTCCCTCAAGTGGATGACCTAAGGTTTATCAATCCATGGGAGGTGTAGGATGAAGATGGTCTCTCTCAAGCAACCCTGCAACCAAATAACAAAGAGTCTCTTGCGTCCCCAACACACCCAATACAATGGTAAATTGTATAGGTGCACTAGTTCGGCGTAGAGATGGTGATACAAGTGCAATATGGAAAGTAGATAATGGTTTTTGTAATCTGAAAATATAAAAATAGCAAGGTAACTAATGATAAAAGTGAGCAAAAATGGTATTGCAATGCGTTGAAACAAGGCCTAGGGTTCATACTTTCACTAGTGCAAGTTCTCTCAACAATAATAACATAATTGGATCATATAACTATCCCTCAACATGCAACAAAGAGTCACTCCAAAGTCACTAATAGCGGAGAACAAACGAAGAGATTATGGTAGGGTATGAAACCACCTCAAAGTTATCCTTTCTGGTCAATCTATTCAAGAGTCCGTAGTAAAATAACACGAAGCTATTCTTTCCGTTCAATCTATCATAGAGTTCGTACTAGAATAACACCTTAAGACACAAATCAACCAAAACCCTAATGTCACCTAGATATGCCAATGTCACCTCAAGTATCCGTGGGTATGATTATACGATATGCATCACACAATCTCAGATTCATCTATTCAACCAACACAAAGAACTTCAAAGAGTGCCCCAAAGTTTCTACCGGAGAGTCAAGACGAAAACGTGTGCCAACCCCTATGCATAAGTTCACGAGGTCACGGAACTCGCAAGTTGATCACCAAAGCATACATCAAGTGGATCACGTGATATCCCATTGTCACCACAGATAAGCACATGCAAGACATACATCAAGTGTTCTCAAATCCTTAAAGACTCAATCCGATAAGATAACTTCAAAGGGAAAACTCAATTCATCACATGAGAGTAGAGGGGGAGAAACATCATAAGATCCAAATATAATAGCAAAGCTCGCGATACATCAAGATCGTACCACCTCAAGAACACGAGAGATAGAGAGAGATCAAACACATAGCTACTGGTACATGCCCTCAGCCCCGAGGGTGGACTACTCCCTCCTCGTCATGGAGAGCACCAAGATGATGAAGATGGCCACCGGAGAGGGATTCCCCCCCTCCGGCAGGGTGCCAGCACGGGTCTAGATTGGTTTTCGGTGGTTACAGAGGCTTCTGGCGGCGGAACTCCCGACCTATTCTGCTCCCCAATGTTTTTAGGGTATATGGATATATATAGGCGAAAGAAGTCGGTTAGGGGAGCCACGAGAGGCCCATGAGGGTGGGGGCACGCCCAGGGGGCAGGCGCGCCTCCCTACCTCGTGGCCACATTGAAGCTTCCTTGACTTCAACTCCAAGTCTACAGGATCACGTTCATTCCAAAAATCACGCTCTCAAAGGTTTCATTCCATTTGGACTCCGTTTGATATTCCTTTTCTGCGAAACACTGAAACAAGGGAGAAAACCGAAACTGGCACTGGGATCTGGGTTAATAGGTTAGTCCCAAAAATAATATAAAAGTGCATACTAAAGCCCATAAACATCCAAAACAGATAATATAATAGCATGGAACAATCAAAAATTGTAGATACGTTGGAGACGTATCAACCTCCCCTTGGCTACAAATGGGAGGTGGGGGCGGAGCCCCCATCATCCGTCTCTCCTCTGCCTCTCCCACTTCTTCTCCTTCCTTGCTCCACTCCTTGCTGGTGTAGTCCTGGCGCGATTCGGAGATTCTCAGCCGCGGAGAAGGGCAAGGCTCCCCTCAACGAGCCCGAGCTGCTCCCGCCGAAGAAGAGGAGGCCCCATCGTCATGAGATGGTCGTGAGGCCGGTGGTGTCGCGGCCGTGGTACGAAAGGTCACCTCCTGGGTACCCGTTGCCCTTGTATGCTCATGTTGATGATTCCGGAGGGAGGAGCGATGAGCTCCGCCGCCCGCGCCAGGGCCGTGGCCGCGGTGGCGCACGCCGTCGCCCTAGGGGTTCACACTGCGGACTCCTCGTGTGAGTTCGTGCTGTGGGCGGCGATGCCCCCGAGCACTTGGATTCGCCTTCCGTAGTTCTTCTCCACCGAGATGCAACCGAGAGGCCCTCTCGAGCTTTGGCTGCAGCACACCGACTGCGACGCCCCAACGACTGGAGCGGAAGTTGAGGCCGTCGCCTCCGGGAGGATCTTCATGACTCGTGGTTGGGGCGAGATCGCCCGAGCCTGCCGTGCGAACGGCGCCCTCGCCATCCACTTCGAGTATGACGACGCCTCCATGTTGTTCTTCAAGGTCTTCGACGAGGAAGGTCGCCGCTTGGAGTGCTTCCCTGAAGGAGGTCGCCAGGACGGCGCAGCGGCGGGCGCCGGGCATGCCGCAGGCCTCGCCTGTAGCTCCTCCAGCGACAGCAGTGATTCCTGGTGGTCCAGCGATTCTTCCGAGCTCGTAGAGACTCCAGAGACGAGCGACGACAGTTACGTGCCCCCGAGCTCCCGCCGTGCCCAGAGCAGGGCCGCGGCGTCCAGCCGCCGTCGTCGCTGATCTGGATGGGGTTGGCGCCGGCCTCACGTGGCCCACTGTTGATGATGACGTCGACGACGTCCGGTGTGTGTAGATAGAACTCCTGGGAATTCCTGTCCTTTTGTTCCCTGCGAGGAATCGAAACGAATCCCGTGGGGGCGTGTAAAGCGTCCGTAATGCCTTTTTGTTCATATCCTTAATATGAAAATTAGCGAACACGTGTCCTCCTGAGGCTAGGTCCCCCCCTTTCCAACCCCACGGCAGCTTGGTGCTGTACGCCGACATGTCCCGGTCCCCAGGCAGGCTGCATCCGCCGCTGGTATGCCAGGTCGCGATGCCGCGGTCAAGGCCAGGATGTGAGCGGCCCAAGGTCCAGTAAGAGCTCCTGAGGTGCGATGCTCAAGAGGCCCCCTTTAGAGTGCAAGCAGCTACCTGAGGATGAGAAAGGGAGGCGGCGTTGCCACAACAGGGCAGCGAAGGGCGAGGATTCTATGCCGTAGTGTTGGGTCGGTCTGGGTACAGGACTTATCTTGGCATTCCGGAGCTGGTTCCTCGTGTTGTGCCAGACTTGGGCGTCGGCCGCTGCTGGGTAGCTAGGTTAGGCCTGTGCGAGCCTCCCCCTCTTCTCCATGCACTCCTGGGTGCTCTGCGTCCTTAGGTCCCGGCCCTCGAGCGAGCTCAGCCGCCGCTGGTATGCCAGGTCGTGATGCAGTGGTCAAGGCCACGGGGTGAGGGCTGGAGACCCAGTAAGAGCTCCTGAGTCGTGATGCTCAGGAGCCCCCCTTTTAAAGCACAAGCGAATCGCATGGGAGAAGAGAGAGAGAGAGTCCGCGGTATGATACGTCTCCGTCGTATCTATAATTTTTTATTGTTCCATGCCAATATTCTACAACTTTTATATACTTTTGGCAACTTTTTATACTATTTTGGGACTAACATATTGATCCAGTGCCCAGTGCCAGTTCCTATTTGTTGCATGTTTTTTGTTTCACAGAAAATCCATATCAAACGGAGTCCAAACGGGATAAAAACTGACAGAGATTTTTTTTGGAATATATGTGATTTTTGGGAAGAAGAATCAATGCAAGACGATGCCCGAGGGGGCCACGAGGCAGGGGGCGCGCCCCAGGGGGTCAGGCGCGCCCTGGGCTCTCGTGGCTACCCCTTAAGGCAGTTGGAACCCTTCTTTCACCGGAAGAAAGCCAATATCCGGATAAAAATCGTGTCCAAAATTCAGCCCAATCGGAGTTATGGATCTCCGGGAATTTAAGAAATGGTGAAAGGGCAGAATCAGCCAACGCAGAAACAGAGAGAGAGAGAGAGAGAGATCCAATCGCGGAGGGGCGTGATACGTCTCCGTCGTATCTACTTTTCCAAACACTTTTGCCCTTGTTTTGGACTCTAACTTGTATGATTTGAATGGAACTAACCCGGACTGACGCTGTTTTCAGCAGAATTGCCATGATGTTGTTTTATGTGCAGAAAACAAATATTCTCGGAATGACCTGAAACTCCACGGAACATCTTAGAAAAAATAATAAAAAATTCTGACCAAAGATGAAGAGCAGGGGGCCCACACCCTATTCACGAGGGTGGGGGGCACCCCCCTAGGGCGCGCCCCTACCTCGTGGGCCCCCTGGATGCCCTCCGACGCCAACTCCAACTCTATATATTTGCTTTCGGAGAGAAAAAAATCAGAGAGAAGAAATCATCGCGTTTTACGATACGGAGCCGCCGCCAAGCCCTAAAACCTCTCGGGAGGGCTGATTTGGAGTCCGTTCGGGGCTCCAGAGAGGGGGATTCGTCGCTGTCGTCATCATCAACCATCCTCCATCACCAATTTCATGATGCTTACCGCCGTGCGTGAGTAATTCCATCGTAGGCTTGCTGGACGGTGATGGGTTGGATGAGATTTATCATGTAATCGAGTTAGTTTTGTTAGGGTTTGATCCCTAGTATCTGTTGGAAATATGCCCTAGAGGCAATAATAAAATGATTATTATATTTCTTTGTTCATGATAATTGTCTATTGTTCATGCTTTAATTGTATTATCCGGAAATCGTAATACATGTGTGAATACATAGACCACAATGTGTCCCTAGTGAGCCTCTAGTTGACTAGCTCGTTGATCAACAGATAGTCATGGTTTCCTAGCTATGGACATGGGGATGTCATTGATAACGGGATCACATCATTAGGAGAATGATGTGATGGACAAGACCCAATCCTAAACATAGCACAAGATCGTATAGTTCGTTTGCTAGAGTTTTTCCAATGTCAAGTATCTTTTCCTTAGACCATGAGATCGTGTAACTCCCGGATACCGTAGGAGTGCTCTCGGTATACCAAACATCACAATGTAACTGGGTGACTATAAAGGTATACTACGGGTATCTCCGAAAGTGTCTGTTGGGTTGACACGGATCAAGACTGGGATTTGTCACTCCGTATGACGGAGAGGTATCTCTGGGCCCACTCGGTAATGCATCATCATAATGAGCTCAAAGTGACCAAGTGTCTGGTCACGGGATCATGCATTACGGTACGAGTAAAGTGACTTGCCGGTAACGAGATTGAACGAGGTATTGGGATACCGACGATCGAATCTCGGGCAAGTAACGTACCGATTGACAAAGGGAATTGTATACGGGGTTGCTTGAATCCTCGACATTGTGGTTCATCCGATGAGATCATCGAGGAGCATGTGGGAGCCAACATGGGTATCCAGATCCCGCTGTTGGTTATTGACCAGAGAGCGATCTCGGTCATGTCTACATGTCTCCCGAACCCGTAGGGTCTACACACTTAAGGTTTGGTGACGCTAGGGTTGTAGAGATATGAATATGCAGTAACCCGAAAGTTGTTCGGAGTCCCGGATGAGATCCCGAACGTCACGAGGAGTTCCGGAATGGTCCGGAGGTAAAGATTTATATATGGGAAGTCCTGTTTCGGCCATCGGGACAAGTTTCGGGGTCATCGGTATTGTACCGGGACCACCGGAAGGGTCCCGGGGGTCCACCGGGTGGGGCCACCCATCCCGGAGGGCCCCATGGGCCAAAGTGGGGAGGGGAACCAGCCCATAGTGGGCTGGTGCGCCCCCCTAGGCCCACCCCATGCGCCTAGGGTTGGAACCCTAGGGGTGGGGGGGGGGGGCGCCCACCTGGCTTGGGGGGCACTCCACCCCTTGGCCGCCCCCCCTAGGAGATCCCATCTCCTAGGGCCGGTGCCCCCCATAGGGGAGCCTATATAAAGGGGGGGAGGGAGGGGGCAGCCACACCTTGAGTTTTGGCGCCTCCCTCTCCCCTGCTACACCTCTCCCTCTCGCAGTGTAACGGCGAAGCCCTGCTGCGGTGACGCCCTGCATCCACCACCACGCCGTTGTGCTGCTGGATCTTCATGAACCTCTCCTCCCCCCTTGCTGGATCAAGAAGGAGGAGACGTCACGCTGACCGTACGTGTGTTGAACACGGAGGTGCCGTCCGTTCGGCGCTAGGATCTCCGGTGATTTGGATCACGTCGAGTACGACTTCCTCATCCCCGTCCTTGAACGCTTCTGCGTGTGATCTACAAAGGTATGTAGATGCAATCCGATCACTCGTTGCTAGATGAACTCATAGATGGATCTTGGTGAAACCGTAGGAAATTTTTTGTTTTCTGCAACGTTCCCCAACAGTATCCATTATGTTCTGAGATTGATGTTGCTATGACTTTGCTATGCTTAATGCTTGTCACTAGGGCCCGAGTGCCATGATTTCAGATCTGAACCTATTATGTTTTCATGAATATATGTGAGTTCTTGATCCTATCTTGCAAGTTTATAGTCACCTACTATGTGTTATGATCCGGCAACCCCGAAGTGACAATAATCGGGACCACTCCCGGTGATGACCATAGTTTGAGGAGTTCATGTATTCACTATGTGCTAATGCTTTGTTCCGGTTCTCTATTAAAAGGAGGCCTTAATATCCCTTAGTTTCCAATAGGACCCCGCTGCCACGGGAGGGTAGGACAAAAGATGTCACGCAAGTTCTTTTCCATAAGCACGTATGACTATATACGGAATACATGCCTACATTACATTGATGAATTGGAGCTAGTTCTGTGTCACCCTATGTTATGACTGTTACATGATGAACCGCATCCGGCATAATTATCCATCACTGATCCGGTGCCTACGAGTTTTCCATATACTGGTTTACGCTTATTTACTTTCCCGCTACTACTGTTACAATCACTACAAAATACCAAAAACATTACTTTTGCTGTCTTTACTTTTGTTGCCGCTACCACCACTATCATATTACTTTGCTACTAAACACTTTGCTGCAGATACTAAGTTTCCAGGTGTGGTTGAATTGATAACTCAGCTGCTAATACTTGAGAATATTCTTTGGCTCCCCTTGTGTCGAATCAATAAATTTGGGTTGAATACTCTGCCCTCGAAAGCTGTTGCGATCCCCTATACTTGTGGGTTATCAAGACAAATTTTTGGCGCCGTTGTCGGGGAGCATAGCTCTATTCTTTGAGTCACTTGGGATTTATATCTGCTGGACACTATGAAGAACTTGAGAGATCCAAAAACCAAGATCTATCCCTCAACTACGAGGGGAGGTAAGGAACTGCCATCTAGCTCTACACTTGATTCACCTTCTGTTATGAGTAAGTTTGCGACACCTACACCTGCTTCTGCTATTCGTTCTAATATGTCGCATGTTATTGATGATGCCACTTCTGTTATGCATGATACTTATGATGAAACTGCTTCTATGCCGGATACTACTGTGCCCCTTAGTGAATTTCTTAATGAACAAATTGCTAGGGCTAGAGAAAAAGAAACTATTGAATCTTAATACGATGATGAAAGTGATGATGAAAATATTCCTGAGGGGTATCTTTTTGATATGGAATCTTCTGCCGCTATTTTAGCTTGCAGGGATAGATATGAGCTTAAGAGGTTATTAGTTAAATGGAACAAAGAATCACTTAGATATAAAATGAAACCCGACCCTGCTTTTTCTACTTCACCTATTTGTGTTCCTGATAAGGATTATGAATTCTCTGTTGATCCTGATATAATTACTTTGGTTGAATCTGATCCGTTTTATGGCTATGAATCTGAAACTGTTGTGGCACATCTTACTAAGTTAAATGATATAGCTGCCCTGTTCACTAATGATGAGAGATCGCGTTACTTCTATATACTCAAAATATTTCCGTTCTCATTAAAGGGTGATGCTAAGATATGGTTTAATTCTCTTGATCCTAGTTGTGTGCGTAGTCCCCAGGATATGATTTATTACTTCTCTGCTAAATATTTCCCTGCTCATAAGAAACAAGCTGCTTTGAGGGAAATATACAACTTTGTGCAAATTAAAGAAGAGAGTCTCCCACAAGCTTGGGGGAGGCTTCTCAAGTTACTTAATGCTTTGCGTGATCATCCTCTTAAGAAACCTGAAATACTTGATATCTTTTATAATGGACTAACCGATGCTTCGAGAGATTACCTGGATAGTTGTGTTGGTTCTCTTTTCAGGGAAAGAACACTGGATGAAGCTGAAATTCTATTGAATAATATGTTGACAAATGAAAATAATTGGGCACCTCCTGAGCGAGCTCCTGCTCCAATTACTGAGCCTATTCTTAAACCAACTCCGAAGAAGAGAGGTGTTCTATTCCTCAGTCCCGAAGATATGCAAGAGGCAAAGAAATCTATGAAAGAAAAAGGTATTAAAGCTGAAGATGTTAAGAATTTACCTCCTATTGAAGAAATACATGGTCTTAATATACCGCATGTTGAAGAAACATATGATCTCAATTCTTTATTTACTGAAGAACCTCCTAATCCCGATATCCTGACACAGGTAGTAAAGGTAAATTCTCTCTATAGATATGATAAAGCTGAAGTCCCTCCTACTAAAATTGCTAGTCAGTGCTTGGATGAGTTTGATAACTTTATGTTTAAGCAAGATGACTTCAATGCTTATTTTGGTAGACAATTAAAAGAAAAAATGCTTATATGATTAGACGCTTGGGTGATTATATGGCTAATATTAAAGGTGAACTTAAACTTGTTAGCAAACATGCTTCTATGGTTACCACTCAAGTAGAACAAGTACTTAAGGCTCAAAAAGAAGTGCTTGATGAAATGAATAGTAAGAAAAATGATTATGCTGTTAGAGTGGCTACTAGAACTGGTAGAATGACTCAGGAACCTTTGTATCCTGAAGGCCACCCTAAGAGAATCGAGCAAGATTCTCATAGAAATAATATTGATGTTCCTAGTTCTTCTAAAAAGAAGAAGAAAAATGATAGAATTGTGCAAACTTCTAGTGAACCTATTGCTGAACCACCTGATAATCCAAATGATATTCCTATGTCTGATGCTGAAACAGAATCTGGTAATGAACATGAACCTAATGAAAATATTAATGATGATGTTCATGATGATGCTCAACCTAGTAATGACAATGATGTGGAAATTGAACCTGCTGTTGATCTTGATAACCCACAATCAAAGAATCAATGTTATGATAAAAGAAACTTTATTGCTAGGAAACATGGTAAAGAAAGGGAACCTTGGGTTCAGAAACCCATGCCTTTTCCTCCAAAACCATCCAAGAAAAAGGATGATGAGGATTTTGAGTGCTTTGCTGAAATGATTAGACCTATCTTTTTGCGTATGCGATTAACTGATATGCTCAAAACCAATCCTTATGCTAAGTACATGAAAGATATTATTACAAATAAAAGGAAGATACCAGAAGCTGAAATTTCCACCATGCTTGCTAATTACACTTTTAAGGCTGGAATACCAAAGAAACTTGGAGATCCAGGAGTACCCACTATACCATGCTCTATTAAAAGGAACTATGTTAAAACTGCTTTATGTGATCTTGGAGCCGGTGTTAGTGTTATGCCTCTCTCTTTATATCGTAGACTTAATTTGATTAAGTTGACACCTACTCAAATATCTTTGCAAATGGCTGATAAATCAACTGCTATACCTGTCGGTATCTGTGAGGATGTGCCTGTTGTGGTTGCAAACGTTACTATTTTAACGGACTTTGTTATTCTTGATATTCCCGAGGATGATAGTATGTCTATTATTCTTGGAAGACCTTTTCTTAATACTGCAGGGGCTGTTATTGATTGCAACAAAGGCAATGTCACTTTTCATGTTAATGGTAATGAGCATACGGTACACTTTCCGAGGAAACAACCTCAAGTTTATAGTATCAACTCTATTGGAAAAATTCCATCGATTATAATTGGAGGTTTTGAATTTCCTCTTCCTATTGTCAAAAAGAAATATGATATACTTATTATAGGGGATGTGCAAATCCCCGTTGAGGTAACTTAGTGTTATTCGAAATTTCTCCGGTTCCATGTTAATCGGAATGAGTTTGTTAACAAGATTTGATCAACCTTGTTAGTGGATTCTTTTTGATGAGCATGAGATGGATGAAACTACAAGCACAAACTTATGTACCCTCTCTATACTTTCTGTTAATTACTAGAAATAAAGTAAAAATAGTATTTTTCTGTCTGTTTCCTGACTTATCCGTGCAATATAAAAATATCCCAAAAATAAAAGTCCTCAGAATGCCATGCCAATTTAATATGATTTTTTCAGGAATATTTGAGGATTTACTGTGCAAAAATTACCACGGGAGGAGCTGCCACCTGGCCACGAGGGTGGTGGGCGCGCCCCCCTCTAGGGCGCACCCCCTGCCTCGTGGGCCCATGGTGGCCCTCCTCCACTTATCCCAATACACATCTTCTTCCTCTGTCTCACACAAACCCGAAAAACCAACTCAAGCACGAGTTCCAGCCACTTTTGCTGTGATTTTCGATCTCCTTGCTCAAAGCACCTCTCGCAAAACTGCTTCGGAAGATTGTTCCTTGGTATGTGACTCCTCCATTGGTCCAATTAGTTTTTGTTCTAGTGCTCTATTTTTTGCAAATTTATGCTGCATATGTGACCATGTTCTTGAGCTTGCATGTCAAATTTATATGGTCAAAGGTAGTTTTGATGCATGATATAGGCCCTATGCACTTGTAGGAGTAGTTACTATCAATATTATTGAGTTTGGTTTACTTTTGTTTGAAGTTACTAAAAATTTCAGAATTTTTCAGAGAAAAACAATATGCTTAGGAAGATGTTCCAAGGTGGTTCCTCTAAGAAGCAAGGACCCAGGATTGCTATGCGCGATGCTGACGAGGATCCACCAAGAGAAGCTCCAGTACAGCCTTGCGAATGGCCGTCGGAAAATTTTATGGACCGTGCGGGAATTAAAGAAGAATTCAAAGCATATTTGCGCAATACCGTTCTTGAAGATTTTGAGGCTAACAAATGCCCCCAGTATCGTGATCTCACAAGTTCATTTGTGAGGAGGTTTGAGTATTCATCTTCGCGTAATTCTCCTTCAGTCATGTTTGATCTCTATGACAAATCTTATACCATGGACTGATACATCTCCAACGTATCTATAATTTTTGATTGCTCCATGCTATATTATCTACTGTTTTGGAGTATATTGGGCTTTATTTTCCACTTTTATATTATTTTTGGGACTAACCTATTAACCGGAGGCCCAGCCCAGAATTGCTGTTTTTTTTGCCTATTTCAGTGTTCCAGATAAACGGAATATCAAACGGAGTCCAAACAGAATAAAATCTTCGGGAACGTGATTTTCTCACCGAACGTGATCCAGGAGACTTGGACCCTACTGCAAGGAAGCAAAGAGGTGCTCACGAGGGTAGGGGGCGCCCCCCCCTAGGGTGCGCCCCTGCCTCGTGGGCCCCTCGGTGCTCCACCGACGTACTTCTTCCTCCTATATATACACGCGTACCCCCAAACGATCAGAACAGGAGCCAAAAACCTAATTCTACCGCCGCAACTTTCTGTATCCACGAGATCCCATCTTGGGGCCTGTTTCGGAGCTCCGCCGGAAGAGGGTCGTCATCACGGAGGGCTTCTACATCATCATAGCCTCTCCGATGAAGTGTGAGTAGTTTACCTCAGACCTTCGGGTCCATAGTTAGTAGCTAGATGGCTTCTTCTCTCTCTTTGAATCTCAATACAAAGTTCTCCCCCTCTCTTATGGAGATCTATTCGATGTAATCTTCTTTTTGCGGTGTGTTTGTTGAGACCGATGAATTGTGGGTTTATGATCAAGTCTATCTATGAATAATATTTGAATCTTCTCTGAATTCTTTTATGTATGATTGGTTATATTTGCAAGTATCTTCGAAATATCCATTTGGTTTGGCCAACTAGATTGGTAGTTCTTGCCATGGGAGAAGTGCTTAGCTTTGGGTTCGATCTTGCGGTGTCCTTACCCAGTGAAAGAAGGGGCAGCAAGGCACGTATTGTATCGTTGCCATCGAGGATAACAAGATGGGGTTTATTTCATATTGCATGAATTTATCTCTCTACATCATGTCATCTTGCTTAAGGCGTTACTCTGTTTTTAACTTAATACTCTAGATGCATGCTGGATAGCGGTCGATGAGTGGAGTAATAGTAGTAGATGCAGAATTGTTTCGATCTACTTGTCACGGACGTGATGCCTATATACATGATCATGCCTAGATATTCTCATAATTATGCACAATTCTATCAATTGCTCAACAGTAATTTGTTCACCCATCGTAGAATACTTATGCTCTTGAGAGAAGCCACTAGTGAAACCTATGGCCCCGGGTCTATTCTCATCATATCAATCTCCATCATTTTTATATTGTTTTGCTATTTACTTTGCCTTTACTTTTTACTTTGCATCTTTATATCAAAAATACCAAAAATATTCTATCTATCAGATCTCACTCTCGTAAGTGACCGTGAAGGGCTTGACAACCCCTAATCACGTTGGTTGCGAGTAGCTATTGTTTTCTGCAAGTACGAGGGATTTGAGCATGGCCTCCTACTGGATTGATACCTTGGTTCTCAAAAACTGAGGGAAATACTTACACTACTCTGCTGCATCATCCCTTCCTCTTCGGGGAAAACCAACGCAAGCTCAAGACGTAGCAAGAAGGATTTCTTGCGCCGTTGCCGGGGAGTCTACGCAAAAAGTCAATATACCAAGTACCCATCACAATCCCTATCTCTCGCATTACATTATTTGCCATTTGCCTCTCGTTTTCCTCTCCCCCCAATTCACCCTTGCCATTTTATTCACCCTCTCTCTCTATCCCCCCTCTCTATTTGCCTCTTTTTGCCCGTTTCTTGTTTGCTCGTATGGTTGGAATAGTTGTTTATTTATTACTAAACAGAGAACTTAAGATCTATGGATCCTCATCCGCTTGCCAATATTTTTAAGGGATCCAATTATGATGAACCAATTCCTAGTGATTTGGATGCACTAGATTATCTTTATAAGCTTTTGCCTGAAATCCATAAATCTGAAAATCGTGATGAAGTGCTTTATGAAGTGACTCATGATAGATCTTTGAATAAAAAGCATGATTGCAATGATTTTATTATAAATTATCTTGATGTCAATTGTGCTAATAAGATGCAAAACCCTAAGCTTGGGGATGCTAGTTTTGCTATGTCTACTACTTGTTGCAATGATTATGATTGGGGTGATTCTTCTTATGATCTTGGAAATTTATTTAAACCCCATGATGAATATGAGATTGATAATAGTGTTTGCTATATTATTGAAAGTGGGTTTGGAAGAGTGTCAACTTTAGATCCCACATATTTGGAGAATGTTCAATCTTATGAAAATCTTGATAAAAGTGGGTTTGGAGAAGTCATGACTTTAGTTAAAGTTGATCCCACTATTTTGGAAGAGTGTCAACTTTGCATGCATGTGGATCATGTTGAAAATATTTTATGTGATAGATATTTTGTTGAATTTGCTTATGATCCTACATGTAATTACTATGAGAGAGGAAAATATGGTTGTAGAAATCTTCATGTTACTAAATTACCTCTCGTTATGTTGAGATTGCTATTGTTTCTTTCCGCTTCCTTGCATATGCTAGTTTTTGCTTGCCTTGACAATTTGTTTGCCTATAAGATGACTATGCATAGGAAGTATGTTAGACTTAGATGTGTTTGTCCCATGTTTTATGATGCCGTCTTTGTGCTTCAATTCTTGTCTTTCATGTGAGCATCATTAAAATTATCAATGCCTAGCTAAGAAGGCTTTAAAGAAAAGCGCTTATTGGGAGACAACCCAATATTTTTCCTTGATGTTATTTAATAAATAAATTATTTAGCCTCTGTTTAGGTTGTGTTTTTTGTTTTTAATTAGTGTTTGTGCCAAGTAGAACCGTTGGGAAGACTTGGGGAAAGTCTTGTTGTAACTTGCTGTAAAAAATAGAAACTTTAGCGCTCACGAGAACTGCTGTCATTTTTATTTGAAGAGTGCTATTTAGTTAATTCTTTTTGCAGATGATTAATAGATAAATTCCTCACGTCCAGCAATTTATTTTAGAATTTTTGGGGTTCCAGATCTTGCGCTAGCTACAGATTACTACAGACTGTTCTGTTTTTGACAGATTCTGTTTTTTTTACTGTGAACTGTGGGGCAAAACCCCCACAGCAGATCAAAACTTTATTGAAAAAATAACAGATACAACAAGTTGATTACAAGGAGTAACCAGGTTACAAGGAACAAAAAAGAAAAGAGAAAGCCCTACCAAACTAGCTTAGGGTGGGAGGTAAGAGATCCATTTGAGCAGGTCATCCTTGTAAACAGCTCTGATCCTGTGCTGCATGAGGCTAATATCCTGTCGAAAAGCAAACCTCCATTTATTGAAACTGGCCCTCTCATTTCTGAACACTTTGGCATTTCTGATGATCCAAATATGCCAGCAAGCAATGAATACCACTTCAGAAAAGAAAGGCCTAGCAAAACCTCTCCTTGCCTGAGTAACCAGCTCAATCATGGATGTGCCAGCAGACCAATCAATCTGCAGATAATTCCAGACCCTTACACTGAAATTGCAATTGAAGAATAGGTGATCTCTGGTTTCCCTAGCCTGCAAAGGGCATAGCCTACAGTGGACTCCATCCTCCATGTGCCAGTGCCTTCTTTCAGCCATATCCTTGGTGTTTAATCTGTCCATAATAAGCAACCAAGCAAAGACCTTGATCTTGAGAGTACAGGAGGATTTCCATATCCAACAGAGCAAAGGATTGAAGGACTCAAACTGAAAGGAGTGTGAGTAAAACATCTTGGGCTTGTAAAACTTGGAAGAGCCCTGCCAGAACCAGCAGTCCTTCGAGCTGGGGTCTCTTCTGTGTGAGTTCATTAAAACCTTTATCAGATTTAACTCATCAAAGGCTTGAGCTGATAAGGGAAGGTGAAAAAATTGGTGCAGATCCTGGGTGTTGAAAATTTCTTTAATTGAGACCCAGGGGTCCTTGGCAAAGGAGAAAAGCCTTGGGAATCGTGCCTGTAAAGTAGATGTTTCAGAGCCAAGGTTCCAATTATCAGACCAAAAGAGAGCAGTGTCCCCTTCATTGATCTGTACCCAGGAGCAGTCCCTAAAATGCTGCATGACTTTGCAAATATCTCTCTACCAGAAGGAGCCACAATCATTTGTTCCCTGGGGCATTCTCTCAAAATAATATGAGTCCCAAACTAGAGATACCCAAGGAATTTGTCGTTTGTTCAAGAAATTACTGGCATGCTTGAGAAGGAGAGCCACATTCTGAACCCCCAGATTAAGAATACCAAGACCTCCTTTGTTTTTTGGCCTACATATGAGTTCCCAAGCCGCCAGAGATGGAGCAGGCTCATCTCTATGCTTTCTCCACAGGCACTGCCTTTGGATTCTTTCCAACTGCTTCAGAATACCAGCTGGGAGGGCAAGACTACCCATAAAGAAAATTGGTAAAGAGGATAGAGCCGAGTTTAGGAACTGTAGCCTTTCTCCTTGGTTAAGGAAAGAAGAACTGGCAGTCATTCTTCTCTCCATACAGTCAACCAGTGGCATGAAGTCAACCATTTTGGGTCTGGTGGTCCCCACAGGTAATCCCAGATAAGTAAATGGCATTGTACCAATTTTGCAGCCAAAAGCCGTTACTAAATCCTTCATTATAGCAGAGTCAACATTGATTGGAATAATGAAAGACTTTTGATAGTTGACATCCAGACCAGTGGACTGAGAGAACACCTGTAGCATATTCTTCAGAGCCAGGAGTTGAACCCTGTCTGCAGGGAGGATGATCAAAGTATCATCGGCATACTGGATCACAGGGTAGTCTGTATCATGGCAGGGTATAGGTAAATGCAGAATTCCCTTCCTGTACATATCATTAATCACTGTTTGTAGCAGGTCAGTAGCTATGACAAATAGTAGTGGAGATACAGGGTCACCCTGTCTAACTCCTTTCTTACAAACAAACTTCCTCCAGGGACTCCATTGAGCAGAATAGAAGAAGTACCAGTGGTAAGGAGTTGTTTCATCCAAAGAATCCACTTATCATTAAAGCCCTTATATCTGAGAATTTGAAAGATAGCTTCATGCTCAATGGAGTCAAATGCCTTTTCAAAATCCAATTTAAGGATTACTATTGGCCTCTTTGACTGGTGGCATTGATGCAAGTATTCGAAAGTCCAACCCAGGCAGTCATGTATTGTTCTGGTTTTAATGAAACCATATTGGTTCTTATGGATGCACTGCATAATCATTGCTTGGAGTCTATTTGCAGCCATTTTGGACAAAAATTTAAGCCCCATACTAGTGAGAGAGATAGGTCTGTAGTCTCCCACTTCCTCAGGAGGAAGTTTTTTGGGCACAAGAGTAATAAAAGAATTATTGATGTTATCTAAGACAGCCTTTCCCTCATGAAAGGCCTGGGCTAGCTCATAAAAATCCCCAGAAATAAGGTGCCAACATTTCTTAAAAAACAAGCCATTAAATCCATCCGGACCAGGTGCCTTATCCACAGGCATATGCTTGACCACATTGTCCATTTCCTCCTTTTCAAAAGGCCTAGTGAGCACCTCAAGGCCAGACACTGGTGAGATACGCGAAGACAGGTCAAAACCCATCACAATCCCTCTAGAGGTGCCCATTCTATTCTTGAAACAGTTCCAGATAAGTCCAGCCATTTGGGAGTGATCAGAGACTACAGTTCCATCAGGTAGTCTTAAACTAGCTATAGAGTTCCTCCTATGCCTCTCAGTGGCCATAGCATGGAAAAATTTAGTGTTCTCTCCCCCCACCTTAAAGTATCTGATAGAGCATCGCTTCTTCTAGTACAAAAACTGTAAGTGCAGAAGCTTTTCCAAATGGGTTTTGACAATTCTTCTGAAGTTGTTCTCTTGAATAACAAGAGGCCTCCACTCCTCTAATTCGTCCAGAAGGAAAATGACATGATTGCATTTGCTAATCAATAGCCTCAATTTGGAAATATTCATTTGCCATATCTTAAGACACATTCTCAAACATTTAAATTTGTCTGTGATTTTAGCAGTTATGTGTTTTTTCCGAGAGGGCTGCTTCCAAGAAGATTCAACACAGTTCATGAAACCTTCCAGTTCAAGCCAATAGTTTTCAAACCTAAAGATGTTTGATTTTGGAATGGAAGTCTTGATGGACACTAGACAAGGCACATGATCTGATGCAGTCCTAGCCAGGGGCAGAACTTTAGTCATGGGGTAATCAGAAATCCAATCTACAGAGGTAAAAAACCAGTCTAGCTGCTCAAGAAGTGGGGTATCCTGCATATTGGACCATGTGAAGGATCTGCCTTTGATTGGAAGCTCAAGGAGGCCCAGGTGACCGATAATCTCATTAAAAATGAACATGTCATTTATGTCCCCACCCGGTAAGTTTCTGTTATCCACAGATCGGAGGAAATTAAAATCTCCAAGTAGCAACCAGTGCTCATTAACAGGTATAGCCAGGTTGTATAACCAATTAACAAAGTTGTCCCTGGCTACACCCTGACAAGGGCCATAAACAGCCACAAGAGTCCAAGTTTCATTATTTTGCCTGGAAGTAAACTGAACCACCACAGCAAACTGCTGCACTTCAATTATAATGCCACTAAAAACTGCAGAATTCCAGACAACAATGATTCCACCAGAAGCTCCAATTGAAGGAGAACAGACAAAAGAGTCAAATCTTTTAGGGCAGAAAGATTTGATTGTCCGCGAGTCAAAAGAAGCACATTTTGTTTCTTGCAGACAAGCTATTGAACATTGGCTTTCCTCAATTTTCTGCCTAACAGCTCTGTCTAGTTTCAGAATTCAGGCCTCTTACATTCCAACAGAGAACATTCCAGTTTCTACAGCTATTACTCATTATAGAAAAAGTTAAAGGCCAGAAACCACATGGCACACAATACCACATTTTTAAAAGAGCACAGTTTAGGCTGTCCCAACATCACCAAGCACCAAAGTTCCAGAAACAGGAAATTGCCTAAAAATAAAGACAAAGCAAAATTAAGGGCTTGCAAAACCCAATATGTCAGGGACACACTAATCATCATGTTTAGGCGAAGCTACAGCAGGTGGGTCCACCATAAGTGCATCCACAGTTAGCAGAGCAGCATCAATCTGAAGCTCACGTCCAACTTCTTGGAGTCTAATGACATGGGTTGCAGGAGGAATTCCATCAGAAGCAGGCTCATCATACATCTGGGCCGTGAAAGGCTTGGCCTTGGGCTTCTTCCTCTTGGGCTGAAGTGCGAGCTCTTGGAATGTGGGCTTGAAACCATCCCGCTGAGCCGAGCTTCTGGTGCAGCGTCGAACTATGGTGTCAACAATTGGAGTTGGCGCCAGAGTCTTCCGTGGCCTGCGAGCTTTAACCGCAGCAGAAGGGGGCACCTGCACAGGTTGCATAGCAACAGGATCAGAAAAAAGCGCCCTGGCAACTAGCCTAGCTGGCTCCTCTTCCCTCCATGTAAGGCGTGGCAGGTCCGAATCACTGAAAGCCAAATCCCAGCTCCTCTTAGACAGAACAACCGGTGACAAAGGTTGCAGCATCACTGGCCTGGGTACAGAGAAAGCTACAAGAGCTTGCAGAAGGTTCTCAAAAGACCTCCTCCAAATCATCTCCGGGGGCAAAGGAGGCCCAAAAGGAATCGCAGGCAGAGCAATCTCCTTCATGACAGTAGGAGGCTGATACACCACAATTGCCCAATTGTTCACTGTATCTTCATTGACCACAGGCAGCATAATTTCTTCAGATAAATCATCCTCCACCACAATAACGGGTGGATCCTGGTCAGTAGCGGAGCTTGGCTGAGCGGAGAGATCCACCACCATTGACTCTTGATCTTGAACAGGTTCAGGCTCAACATTGTCTTGGCCATTCCCCCAATTGTCCTCGGCCACTTCAATGATCACAGGCTCTGGCGGCGGAGGAGGGACTGCATTCCACCCCAAGGCGGGGTAGACAGGAAGATTAAACGGGGGTAAATCCGGGAAAGGAACACCCGGAACTGGATGCGGATTTCCATTGAGGGGCATCCAATCTTCATCCTGGGGCATCTGCTCAGCAAAGTTCGCTCCCAAAAGGTATAGAGGCGCAGTCCAAGAAACCCTCGCCCCACCATAGGCCGCAAAATCCATGAAGACCACATCACGTGGTACAAGGAAATCCTCTGGGAAGGAAGCGAAGACCAAAGAGCGAACCATATAGGGGTCCTCACTGATCCAATGGTGGAATTTGCCAAAAGTGTTCACAGCTGCCCTAATGCATTCAGTGTTGCGAAGGTCCAACGGAATACCAAGAAACATAAGAAGTCCCTGACGAAAACCCTGAACTCCGCGAAAATTTTCACCCTCGTCATGCTTCATAAAACGCACAAAACGGTCATTACCCAGCGGCTGAGGCGGAAGTTGCAGCAAAGAAATACAGATTCTGTTTTTCGTGTGTTGTTTGCTTATTTTGATGAATCTATGGCTAGTAAAATAGTTTATAATCCATAGAGAAGTTGGAATACAGTAAGTTTAAAACCAATATAAATAAAGAATGAGTTCATTACAGTACCTTGAAGTGGTCTTTTGTTTTCTTTCGCTAACGGAGCTCACGAGTTTTCTATTTTGAGTTTTGTGTTGTGAAGTTTTCAAGTTTTGGGTGAATTCTTTTGATGGATCATGGAACAAGGAGTGGTAAGAGCCTAAGCTTGGGTATGCCCATGGCACCCCCAAGATAATCCAAGGACACCAAAAAGTCAAAGCTTGGGGATGCCCCCGGAAGGCATCCCCTCTTTCGTCCACTTCCATCGGTAATTTACTTGGAGCTATATTTTTATTCACCAACATGATATGTGTTTTGCTTGGAGCGCCTTGTATTATTTGTGTCTTTGTTTGCTAGTATACCACAATCGTCATTGCTGTACACACCTTTTGAGAGAGCCATACATGAATTAAAGTTTGATAGAATACTCTATGTGCTTCACTTATATCTTTTGAGCTAGATAATTTTGCTCTATGTGCTTCACTTATATCTTTTGAGCGTCATAGTTTTGCTCTATGTGCTTCACTTATATCTTTTGAGCGTTACAATTTTGCTCTATGTGCTTCACTTAGACCTTTTTGAGCACGGTGGTGGATATGTTTTAAAGAAACTATTGATCTCTCATGCTTCACTTAAATTAATTTGAGAGTCTCTTAATAGCATGGTAATTTGCCTAATAATAATATGCTTGGTATTCAAGATTTGTGAAACTTTCTTTTGAGTGTGTTGAATACTAAGAGAAGATTGAAGCATGATAATTGTTTTGAGATATGGAGGTGATAATATTAAAGTCATGCTAGTTGAGTAGTTGTGAATTTAAAGAATACTTGTGTTAAAGTTTGTGATTCCCGTAGCATGCACGTATGGTGAACCGTTATGTGATGAAGTCAGAGCATGATTTATTTATTGATTGTCTTCCTTATGAGTGGTGGTCGGGGACGAGCGATGGTCTTTTCCTACCAATCTATCCCCCTAGGAGCATGCGCGTAATACTTTGCTTTGATAACTTCTAAATTTTTGCAATAAGTATATGAGTTCTTTATGACTAATGTTGAGTCCATGGATTATACGCACTCTCACCCTTCCACCCTTGCTAGCCTCTCTAATACCGCGCAACTTTCGCCGGTATCATACACCTACCATATACCTTCCTCAAAACAGCCACCACACCTACCTATTATGGCATTTCCATAGCCATTCCGAGATATATTACCATGCAACTTTCCACCGTTCCATCATGACACATTCATCATTGTCATATTGCATATACCGGTACACCGCCGGATGCATTCACATAGAGTCATATTTTGTTCTAAGTATCAAGTTATAATTGTTGAGTTATAAGAAAAATAAAAGTGTGATGATCATCATTATTAGAGCATTGTCCCAGTGAGGAAAGAATGATGGAGACTATGATTCCCCCATAAGTCGGGATGAGACTCCGGACGAAAAAAAAGAGGCCAAAGAAGCCCAAAAAAAAAGAGAAAGGCCATAAAAAAGAGAAAGGCCAAATATAAAAATAAAAAAATGAGAGAAAAAGAGAGAAGGGACAATGTTACTATCCTTTTTCCACACTTGTGCTTCAAAGTAGCACCATGATCTTCATAGTAGAGAGTCTCTCATGTTATCACTTTCATATACTAGTGGGAACCTTTCATTATAAGAACTTGGCTTGTATATTCCAATGATGGGCTTCCTCAAATTGCCCTAGGTCTTCATGAGCAAGTAAGTTGGATGCACACCCACTAGTTTCTTTTTGAGCTTTCATATACTTATAGCTCTAGTGCATCCGTTGCATGGCAATCCCTACTCACTCACAATGATATCTATTAATGGGCATCTCCATAGCCCGTTGATACGCCTAGTTGATGTGAGACTATCTTCTCCCTTTTTGTCTTCTCCACAACCACCATTCTATTCCACCTATAGTGCTATATCCATGGCTCACGCTCATGTATTACGTGAAGATTGAAAAAGTTTTGAAAAAGTTAGAGTGTGAAACAATTGCTTGGCTTGTCATTGGGGTTGTTCATGATTTAAATACTCTCTGTGGGGAAGATGGAGCATAGCCAGACTATATGATTTTGTAGGGATAACATTCTTTGGCCATGTTATTTTGAGAAGACATAATTGCTTTGTTAGTATGCTTGAAGTATTATTATTTTCTATGTCAATATAAACTTTTGTCTTGAATCTTTCTAATCTGAATATTCATACCACAATTAAGAAGATTTACATTGAAATTATGCCAAGTAGCACTCCGCATCAAAAATTCTCTTTTTATCATTTACCTACTCGAGGACGAGCAGGAATTAAGCTTGGGGATGCCTGATACGTCTCCAACGTATCTATAATTTTTGAATGCTCCATGCTATATTATCTGCTGTTTTGGACTATATTGGGCTTTATTTTCCACTTTTATATTATTTTTGGGACTAACCTATTAACCGGAGGCCCAGCCTAGAATTGCTATTTTTTGCCTATTTCAGTGTTTCAGATAAACGGAATATCAAACGAAGTCCAAACGGAATAAAATCTTTGGGAACATGATTTTCTCATCGAACGTGATCCAGGAGACTTGGACCCTACTGCAAGGAAGCAAAGAGGTGCTCACGAGGGTAGGGGACGCCCCCCCCTAGGGCACGCCCCTGCCTCGTGGGCCCCTCGGTGCTCCACCGACGTACTTCTTCCTCCTATATATACACATGTACCCCCAACAGATCAGAACATGAGCCAAAAACCTAATTCCACCACCGCAACTTTCTGTATCCACGAGATCCCATCTTGGGGCATGTTCCGGAGCTCCACCGGAAGAGGGCCGTCATCACGGAGGGCTTGTACATCATCATAGCCTCTCCGATGAAGTGTGAGTAGTTTACCTCAAACCTTAGGCTCCATAGTTAGTAGCTAGATGGCTTCTTCTCTCTCTTTGAATCTCAATACAAAGTTCTCCCCCTCTCTTATGGAGATCTATTCGATGTAATCTTCTTTTTGCGGTGTGTTTGTTGAGACCGATGAATTGTGGGTTTATGATCAAGTCTATCTATGAATAATATTTGAATCTTCTCTGAATTCTTTTATGTATGATTGGTTATCTTTGCAAGTCTCTTCGAATTATCCGTTTGGTTTGGCCAACTAGATTGGTAGTTCTTGCCATGGGAGAAGTGTTTAGCTTTTGGTTCGATCTTGCGGTGTCCTTACCCAGTGACAGAAGGGGCAGCAAGGCACATATTGTATCGTTGCCATCGAGGATAACAAGATGGGGTTTATTTCATATTGCATGAATTTATCTTTCTACATCATGTCATCTTGCTTAAGGCGTTACTCTATTTTTAACTTAATACTCTAGATGCATGCTAGATAGCGGTCGATGAGTGGAGTAATAGTAGTAGATGCAGAATCGTTTCGATCTACTTGTCACGGACGTGATGCCTATATACATGATCATGCCTAGATATTCTCATAATTATGCACAATTCTATCAATTGCTCAACAGTAATTTGTTCACCCACCATAGAATACTTATGCTCTTGAGAGAAGCCACTAGTGAAACCTATGGCCCCCGGGTCTATTCTCATCATATCAATCTCCATCACTTTTATATAGTTTTTCTATTTACTTTGCCTTTACTTTTTACTTTGCATCTTTATATCAAAAATACCAAAAATATTCTATCTATCAGATCTCACTCTCGTAAGTGACCGTGAAGGGCTTGACAACCCCTAATCGCGTTGGTTGCGAGTAGCTATCGTTTTGTGCAGGTACGAGGGACTTGAGCGTGGCCTCCTACTGGATTGATACCTTGGTTCTCAAAAACTGAGGGAAATACTTACGCTACTCTGCTGCATCATCCCTTCCTCTTCGGGGAAAACCAACGCAAGCTCAAGACGTAGCACGGACTTAGAGGATTTCACTTCTGCTTGCAAACTTCCATCATGGGGTAGTGTTAGGGATCCCCCTAAATCTGAATTTAGAAACTTTCTTGTTAGTATAACTGTGGGGGAATCTAGAGATATAACACAGGCTACCATAGGGAGCATTCACTTTCCTGCTATACATTATTTTGCTCTCTTCATCGGTAGATGCATAAATGCTAAGGATGAAGCATGTCACATGTGTGTCCCTGATCTTAGCATTCTTAGGAGTGCTGTGTTAGGAGACCAATCTTATCATATGGGAGCCATTGTAGCTCATAGGTTGCATCATAATAGACATAATGGAGATTTCTTTGGAGGAATTTATGCAACCCGCTTAGCTCATTTTCTTGAGATAGACATTCGTGAGGGTGATACTGAGTTGCCTCCTGCATATTTAGATTATAACTCTATGGCTTCGCACCAGTTTGTCAAGAGGCCTGAATCACCTCTCTTATATCGTTTAATTTTTGATAAACGACGTGTTTTCCGTATTACTCTCCCTGCTCCTGCCTTCTTTGATTCATAGACAACAAGAAGATATGTTATTACCAGAGAGGAGGCAGAAGAGTACGAGAGGAGAGCGGAGGCAGCTCGACTCCACGCTGCAGCTCAGCAGGCGATAACCGCTGCACATCAGTATGATCCCAACTATTCTTCATCGCAGTACGACCCCAACAACTATTATTATGGATATCCGCCAGGCCAGCCGTGGCCATAGACCAACTTAGGCCAAAAGCCTAAGCTTGGGGGAGTACGTATTTCTCACCGACATTACATTTATGTTCACACACACTCATTACTAGATGTCGGTGCTCATACTCTTTCACTGTAATATCCATGCTAGTTTATTTTCTTTTTCCTGCTTTCTTCTTGTGTGCTTGTTAAACCTTAAGAAAAAAACAAAAAAAATAGTAGTAGTTTATTTTTCTTCTGTAGTAGTAATAATTAAAAAGAAAACCCAAAAATATTTCCCGTTCTTCTTTTGCTTGTTGGGAGCTTTCCCGTGTAAATAGTTTTATTTCTTTTCTTTTCTTTGGGGGTCAGTAGGAGAAGACCATAAGTAAATTGTTGAAGTGGCTCTTATATGCATTATTGTTGATTTAACCAAGAGCCCATATTGCCTTGTCTTCTCCTATTTATTGAATGCTCACAGATTCTAGCTTAGTCCAATGCACGTACACTCTTATTATTATTCACACCGTTCGGTCGTGCAAGTGAAAGGCAATTATGATGATATATGATGGGCTGACTGAGATGAGAAAAGCTGGTATGAACTCGACCTCTTTTGTTTTTGTAAATATGATGAGTCCCTCGTTCTTGATTCAGCATATTATGAATAAACATGTTTGCAATGACAATTAGAGATCGTAGTTGCTTGTGCCATGCTTGATTAGCTATGAGTTATAATGATTTACCTTGTGTGCCAACATGCTATTGCGATGATTATGATATGGTATGATGGGGTGGTATCCTCCTTTGAATGATTTAAGCGACCTGACTTGGCACATGTTCACGCATATAGTTGAAACAAATCAACATAGCCTTCACGATATTTATGTTCATGGTGGATTATATCCTACTCATGCTTGCATCCAATGTTCATTAATTTTAATGCATGTACATGGCTGTTGTCGCTCTCTAGTTGGTTGCTTCCCAGTCTTTTGCTAGTCTTCACTTGTACTAAGCGGGAATACTGCTTGTGCATCCAATCCCTTAAACCCCAAAGTTATTCCAGATGAGTCCACTATACCTTCCTATATGTTGTATCTACCTGCCGTTCCAAGTAAATTTGTATGTGCCAAACTCTAAACCTTCAAATAAACATTCTGTTTTGTATGCTCGAATAGCTCATGTATCAACCAAGGCTGGCCTTATCTTCTGTGTTAGGCGGGTTATTCTCAAGAGGAGTGGACTCCACTCCTCACTCACGAGAAAATGGCTGGTCACCGGGATGCCCAGCCCCATGCTTTATGCAAACTAAATCAAAATTAATTGCAAACAAAACTCCCCCTGGGACCTGATGTATGTTGGAGGCACTCGTTGTTTCGAGCAAGCCATGGATTGATGCTTGTTGGTGGAGGGGGAGTATAAACTTTACCATTCTGTTTGGGAACCGCCTATAATGTGTTTAGCATGGAAGATATCGCCATCTCTTAGTTGTTACATTGACAATGAAAGTATACCGCTCAAAATGCAATTTATCTCTATTTCAAAACCGAGCTCTAGCACCTCTACAAATCCCTGCTTCCCTCTGCGAAGGGCCTATCCATTTACTTTTATGTTGAGTCATCACCCTCTTATTAAAAATCACTAGCTGGAGAGCACATCTGTCATTTGCATTCACCACTATTAATTTATATTGGGTGTGACTATGATTGGATCTCTTTGACCATCAATTACAATGTCTAGTCAGTCCTTGATCTTTAAAGGTGCTCTGCATTTATGTTTTGTGGTCTCAGAAAGGGCTAGCGAGATACCATCTTGTTATATCATATTATGATTGGTTTGAGAAAGTGTTGTCATCCGAGATTTATTATTATGGCTTGCTAGTTGATTATGCTATTGATATGAGTAATTATGAAACCTGAGAATTATTGCAAATGTGGTTAGTTATGATCTATGCTGAAAACTTGAATGCTGGCTTGACATTGTTACAACAACAAGAGCAAAGAGAGTTTGTAAAAGTTTTTCTTTCTTTCTTTCAGTTTGTCAACTGAATTGCTTGAGGACAAGCAAGGGTTTAAGCTTGGGGGAGTTGATACGTCTCCATCATATCTACTTTTCCAAACACTTTTGCCCTTGTTTTGGACTCTAATTTGTGTGATTTGAATGGAACTAACCCGGACTGACGCTGTTTTCAGCAGAATTGCCATGATGTTGTTTTATGTGCAGAAAACAAATATTCTCGGAATGACCTGAAACTCCACGGAACATCTTAGAAAAAATAAAAAAAATCCTCGCCAAAGATGAAGACCAGGGGGGCCACACCCTGATCATGAGGGTGGGCCCCCCTAGGGCGCGCCCCTACCTCGTGGGTCCCCTGGATGCCCTCTGACGCCAACTCCAACTCTATATATTTGCTTTTGGAGAGAAAAAACCAGAGAGAAGAAATCATCACGTTTTACGATACGGAGCTGCCGCCAAGCCCTAAAACCTCTCGGGAGGGCTGATCTGGAGTCCGTTCGGAGCTTCGGAGAGGGGGATTCGTCGCCGTCGTCATCATCAACCATCCTCCATCACCAATTTCATGATGCTCACCGCCGTGCGTGAGTAATTCCATCGTAGGCTTGCTGGACGGTGATGGGTTGGATGAGATTTATCATGTAATCGAGTTAGTTTTGTTAGGGTTTGATCCCTAGTATCCATTATGTTCTGAGATTGATGTTGCTATGACTTTGCTATGCTTAATGCTTGTCACTAGGGCCCGAGTGCCATGATTTCAGATCTGAACCTATTATGTTTTCATGAATATATGTGAGTTCTTGATCCTGTCTTGCAATTCTATAGTCACCTATTATGTGTTATGATCCGTTAACCCCGAAGTGACAATAATCGGGATACTTACCGGGGATGACCGTAGTTTGAGGAGTTCATGTATTCACTAAGTGTTAATGCTTTGGTCCGGTTCTCTATTAAAAGGAGGCCTTAATATCCCTTAGTTTCCAACAGGACCCTGCTGCCACGGGAGGGTAGGACAAAAGATGTCATGCAAGTTCTTTTCCATAAGCACGTATGACTATATACGGAATACATGCCTACATTATATTGATGAATTGGAGCTAGTTCTGTGTCACCCTATGTTATGACTGTTACATGATGAACCGCATCCGGCATAATTATCCATCACTGATCCGGTGCCTACGAGTTTTCCATATACTGGTTTACGCTTATTTACTTTCCAGCTGCTACTGTTACAATCACTACAAAATACCAAAAACATTACTTTTGATGTCTTTACTTTTGTTGCCGCTACCACCACTATCATATTACTTTGCTACTAAACACTTTGCTGCAGATACTAAGTTTCCAGGTGTGGTTGAATTGATAACTCAGCTGCTAATACTTGAGAATATTCTTTGGCTCCCCTTGTGTCGAATCAATAAATTTGGGTTGAATACTCTACCCTCGAAAGCTGTTGCGATCCCCTATACTTGTGGGTTATCAGAGCGCACGCCATGGAGACCATGGACCAGAGGGGAAACCCTTCTCCCATCTAGGGAGAAGGTCAAGGAAGGAGAAGGAGGGGGCTCTCTCCCCCTCGTTTCCGGTGGCACCGGAGTGCCACCGGGGCCATCATCGTCACCGCAATCTTCACCAACATCTTCACCACCGTCATCACCAACTCTTCCCCCCTCTATGCAGCGGTGTAACCCCTCTTTTACCCATTATAATGTCTACTTAAACATGGTGCTCAACGCTATATATTATTTCCCAATGATGTATGGCTATCATGTGATGTTTGAGTAGATCCGTTTTGTCCTATGGGTTAATTGATGATCGTGATTGGTTTGAGTTGCATGTTTTATTATTGGTGCTGTCCTATGGTGCTCTGTGTGTCGCGCAAGCGTGAGGGATCCCCACTGTAGGGTTTGCAACATGTTCATGGTTTGCTTTTGGTGGGTGGCATGAGTGACAGAAGCACAGACCCGAGTAAGTAGGTTGTTTGCGTATGGGAGTAAAGAGGACTTGATGCCTTATAATGCTATGGTTTGGTTTTATCTTAATGATCTTTAGTAGTTGCGGATGCTTGCTAGAGTTCCAATCATAAGTGCATATGATCCAAGAAGAGAAAGTATGTTAGCTTATGCCTCTCCCTCAAATAAAATTGCAATAATGATTACCGGTCTAGTTATCGATTGCCTAGGGACAAATAACTTTCTTGTGTGACAACAAGCTCTCTACTAAAACTAACTTAGTTGTGTCTTCATCTAAACAACCCCTACTTTTTATTTACGCGCTCTTTATTATCTTGCAAACCTATCCAACAACACCTACAAAGTACTTCTAGTTTCATACTTGTTCTAGGTAAAGCGAACGTTATAGAGTTGTATCGGTGGTCGATAGAACTTGAGGGAATATTTGTTCTACCTTTAGCTCCTCGTTGGGTTCGACACTCTTACTTATCAAAATAGGCTACAATTGATCCCCTATCTTTGTGGGTTATCAAGACCTTTTTCTGGTGCCGTTGCCGCGGAGCAATAGCGTGGGGTGAATATTCTCGTGTGTGCTTGTTTGCTTTATCACTAAGTAATTTTTATTTTCTATTCTAAGTTGTTCTCTATCTTTAGTTATGGATATGGAACACGAAATACCAAAAAAATTAGGTTTACTTGCTACTAATGGAGATGGGGAACCTCCTAAAATCCTCGATGCTCATTATGTGAAAGATATTATGTACTACTTTGATAATCCTGAGAAAACTCCGTTCAATTATATAATGGGAGACATGTTGGATCAACGTGAATACTTTAGGGATTATCGCTTGACTCAAAAAGGGAAACTATTATGGGATCAAATTTATATGTTGCATTGGTATGCTCGGCAACTATGCTTGAGATATGATTATACTTGTTGCTCTAGGATGAAGGCTCCACACCTTCCCTTTTCATGCGAATTTAATGATAATGAAACCTTAGCTTCATATGCTAATGGTGCATATGATTACTATGGTGTGGAACGAATAGAAGAATTAGTTGCTTTTATGGGTGCTTATGAAATTGAATCTTTGTTTAAAGAGTGTGAAAATCTTGATGATGCTGTTTACAGACCTGAAAATTTAGTTATCCTTAAATATTGCTATGAGAATTATGAATTCAATTCCGATATTGATGAATTCATTGAGAAAGTCTCCGCTGTCCAAGAAGAGATGAATATTTTGCAAGAGTCTATGGAAGAAGAAATTGATGAAACTATGAGCTCATTGGATGAAAAAGATGATGAGGAGAGCAAAGAACAAAAGCAGGAAGAGCGGATTAGCTACCCATTCCCACCTTCTAATGAGAGTAACTCTTCAACTCATACATTGTTTAATTTCCCTTCGTGCTTACCGAAGGATGATTGCTATGATCCCGTTGATTCTTTTGAAATATCCCTTTTTGATGATGCTTGCTATGCTTGTGGCCAAGATGTCAATATGAATTATGCTTATGGAGATGAACTTGCTATAGTTCCTTATGTTAAACATGAAATTGGTGCTATTGCACCCACACATGATAGTCCTATTATCTTTTTCAATTCTCCCGACTACACTATATCGGAGAAGTTTGCCCTTATTAAGGATTATATTGATGGGTTGCGTTTTACTACTACACATGATGATTTTGATAGATATAATATGCATGTGCTTGCTTCTCCTACTTGCAATTATTATGAGAGAGGAACTACCTCTCCGCCTCTCTATGTTTCCAATATGATAAAATTGCAAGAAACTCTTTATACTATGCATTGGCCTTTACTATGTGTGCATGAATTGTTCTTTTATGACATGCTGATGCATAGGAAGAGAGTTGGACTTCGTCATTACATGATATATGTTGCTTTGTGCTCACTACTAAACCACAAATCATTGTTAATTAAAATTGGCTTTGATATACCTTGGGATCCGGGTGGATCCATTACTTGAGCACTATATGCCTAGCTTAATGGTTTTAAAGAAAGCGCTGCCAGGGAGACAACCCGGAAGTTTTAGAGAGTCATTTATTTCTTTTGAGTGCTTTTATATAGTTTAAAAACAAAAAAAATAAAGAGGGGAACCCAAAACTTTTCAAAAAGGAAAGTGAAAGTGAGAGAGACAAGCATTGTTGAAGTGGGGGAGCTCCTTGAACTTTGTTCATGCTCACAGAAACTTTGTGAATCTTGATTACAGAAACTTTTCAACAAAAACTTATCCCCTTGTACAATTCCATTGTATTATAAAAATAATGTGCCAAGATTTGCCTTTAGGATGTTTACATTGCTTGTTGGTTTGTGCGGTGCAGGACAGAAACTTTGGCTGTAGTGCGCGACTTTTATTTTTTTACTAGAACGTCAAACGGTTTTGAAACTTTTTGCAATGTCTTTATATACAAATTGTTTATTTTTCCTAATTTTTGCAGAATTTTTGTAGTACCAGAGGTATGGTGAATGTTCAGATTTCTACAGACTGTCCTGTTTAAGACAGATTCTGTTTTTGATGCATAGTTTGCTTGTTTTGATGAAACTATCGATTTCTATCAGTGGATTAAGCCATGGAAAAGTTATATTACAGTAGCTACAATCCAAAAACAAAATATTAATTGGTTTGCAACAGTACTTAGAGTAGTGATTTGCTTTATTATACTAATGGATCTTACCAAGCTTTCTGTTGAGTTTTGTGTGGATGAAGTGTTCGAAGATCGAGGATGTCTCGATGTGAGGAGAAGGAGGAGAGACAAGAGCTCAAGCTTGGGGATGCCCAAGGCACCACAAGTAAATATTCAAGGAGACTCAAGCGTCTAAGCTTGGGGATGCCCCAGAAGGCATCCTATCTTTCTTCAACAAGTATCAGTATGTTATCGGATTCGTTTCGTTCATGTGGTATGTGCAAATCTTGGAGCGTCTTTTGCATTTAGTTTTCATTTTTCTTTTATGCACCATGCTGTTATGAGATAGTACATGGTTGATTTATAGAATGCTCATTGCACTTCACTTATATCTTTTGAGTATGGCTTTATAGAATGCTTCATGTGCTTCACTTATATCTTTTGAAGTTTGGATTGCCTGTTTCTCTTCACATAGAAAACCGCCATTTGTAGAATGCTCTTTTGCTTCACTTATATTTGTTAGAGCATGGGCATATATTTTGTAGAAAGAATTAAACTCTCTTGCTTCACTTATATCTATTTAGAGAGATGACAGGAACTGGTCATTCACATGGTTAGTCATAAAATCCTACATAAAACTTGTAGATCACTGAATATGATATGTTTGATTCCTTGCAATAGTTTTGTGATATAAAGATGGTGATATTAGAGTCATGCTAGTGGGTAGTTGTGGATTGTAGAAATACTTGTGTTGAAGTTTGTGATTCCTGTAGCATGCACATATGGTGAACCGTTATGTAACGAAGTTGGAGCATGAGGTATTTATTGATTGTCTTCCTTATGAGTGGCGGTCGGGAACGAGCGATGGTCTTTTCCTACCAATCTATCCCCCTAGGAGCATGCGCGTAGTACTTTGTTTCGATGACTAATAGATTTTTGCAATAAGTATGTGAGTTCTTTATGACTAATGTTGAGCCCATGGATTATACGCACTCTCACCCTTCCATCATTGCTAGCCTCTTCGGTACCGTGCATTGCCCTTTCTCACCTCGAGAGTTGGTGCAAACTTCGCCGGTGCATCCAAACCCCGTGATATGATATGCTCTTTCACACATAAGCCTCCTTATATCTTCCTCAAAACAGCCACCATACCTACCTATCATGGCATTTCCATAGCCATTTCAAGATATATTGCCATGCAACTTCCATCATCTTCATATACATGACTTGAGCATCATTGTCATATTGCTTTGCATGATCGTAAGATAGCTAGCATGATGTTTTCATGGCTTGTCCGTTTTTTTATGTCATTGCTACGCTAGATCATTGCACATCCCGGTACACCGCCGGAGGCATTCATATAGAGTCACATATTTGTTCTAGTATCGAGTTGTAATATTGAGTTGTAAGTAAATAAAAGTGTGATGATCATCATTATTAGAACATTGTCCCATGATCAAAATAAAAGTGGCCAAAGAAGGCCCCTCCAAAAAAATATAGAGGCCAAAGAAGCCTAAAAAAGAAAAAAGAAGAAGAAAAAAGAAGGGATAATATTACTATCCTTTTACCACACTTGTGCTTCAGAGTAGCACCATGTTCTTCATATAGAGAGTCTCTTGAGTTATCACTTTCATATACTAGTGGGAATTTTCATTATAGAACATGGCTTGTATATTCCAACGATGGGCTTCCTCAAATGCCCCGGGTCTTCATGAGCAAGCAAGTTGGATGCACACCCACTTACTTTTCAGTTTGAGCTTTCATACACTTATAGCTCTTAGTGCATCCGTTGCATGGCAATCCCTACTCCTCGCATTGACATCAATTGATGGGCATATCCATAGCCCGTTGATTAGCCGCGTCGATGTGAGACTTTCTCCTTTTTTGTCTTCTCCACACAACATCCACCATCATATTCTATTCCACCTATAGTGCTATGTCCATGGCTCATGCTCATGTATTACGTGAAAGTTGAAAAGGTTTGAGAACGTCAAAAGTATGAAACAATTGCTTGGCTTGTCATCGGGGTTGTGCATGATTTGAATGCTTTGTGTGGTGAAGATGGAGCATAGCCAGACCATATGATTTTGTAGGGATAACTTTCTTTGGCCATGTTATTTTGAAAAGACATGATTGCTTTATTAGTATGCTTGAAGTATTAGTGTCTTAATGTCAAATGATAGACTATTGCTTTGAATCACTCGTGTCTTAATATTCATGCCATGATTAGATTACATGATCAAGATTATGCTAGCTAGCATTCCACATCAAAAATTATCTTTTTTATCATTTACCTACTCGAGGACGAGTAGGAATTAAGCTTGGGGATGCTGATACGTCTCCGTCGTATCTATAATTTTTGATTGTTCCATGCCAATATTCTACAACTTTTATATACTTTTGACTAACATATTGATCCAGTGCCCAGTGCCAGTTCCTGTTTGTTGCATGTTTTTTGTTTCGTAGAAAATCCATATCAAACGGAGTCCAAACGGGATAAAAACTGACGGAGATTTTTTTTGGAATATATGTGATTTTTGGGAAGAAGAATCAATGCAAGATGATGCCCAAGGGGGCCACGAGGCAGGGGCGCGCCCCAGGGGGTCAGACGCGCCCTGGGCTCTTGTGGCCACCCCGTAAGGTGGTTGGTTCCCTTCTTTCACCACAAGAAAGCCAATATCCGGATAAAAATCGTGTCCAAAATTCAGCCCAATCGGAGTTATGGATCTCCGGGGATTTAAGAAACGGTGAAAGGGCAGAATCAGCCAACGCAGAAACAGAGAGAGAGATAAAGAGACAGATCCAATCTCGAAGGGGCTCTCGCCCCTCCCACGCCATGGAGACCATGGACCAGAGGGGAAACCCTTCTCCCATCTAGGGAGAAGGTCAAGGAAGAAGAAGAAGGAGGGGGCTCTCTCCCCCTCACTTCCGGTGGCACCGGGGTGCCACCAGGGCCATCATCGTCACCACAATCTTCACCAACATCTTCACCGCCGTCATCACCAATTCTTCCCCCCTCTATGCAGCGGTGTAACCCCTCTTTTACCTGCTGTAATCTCTACTTAAACATGGTGCTCAACACTATATATTATTTCCCAATGATGTATGGCTATCCTATGATGTTTGAGTAAATCTGTTTTGTCCTATGGGTTAATTGATGATCGCGATTGGTTTGAGTTGCATGTTTTATTATTGGTGCTGTCCTATGATGCTCTCCGTATTGCACAAGCATGAGGGATCCCCGCTGTAGGGTTTGCAATATGTTCATGATTTGCTTATGGTGGGTGGCGTGAGTGACAGAAGCACAAACCCGAGTAAGTAGGTTGTTTGCGTATGGGAGTAAAGAGGACTTGATGCCTTATAATGCTATGGTTGGGTTTTACCTTAATGATCTTTAGTAGTTGCGGATTCTTGCTAGAGTTCCAATCATAAGTGCATATGATCCAAGAAGAGAAAGTATGTTAGCTTATGCCTCTCCCGCAAATAAAATTGCAATAATGATTACCAGTCTAGTTATCGATTGCCTAGGGACAAATAACTTTCTTGTGTGACAACAGGCTCTCTACTAAAACTAACTTAGTTGTGTATTCATCTAAACAGCCCCTACTTTTTATTTACGCGCTCTTTATTATCTCGCAAACCTATCCAACAACACCTACAAAGTACTTCTAGTTTCATACTTGTTATAGGTAAAGCGAACATTAAGCGTGCGTGGAGTTGTATCGGTGGTCGATAGAACTTGAGGGAATATTTGTTCTACCTTGAGCTCCTCATTGGGTTCGACGCTCTTACTTATCGAAAGAGGCTACAATTGATCCCCTATACTTGTGGGTTATCACGGTACCGCCCGCTGTAATCCTCAGGAAGTTCTTGCAGGTTAGCGCGAGGAGGGGAACAAATCGCCGCGGTGATCGCCCATCCGTTGCCAGCTTGTGGGAGGGGACTCCCTACTGCGGAGAGCCCCTGGGGCATGTACAACCCCGCCCTAACACGTGGCTTGCACGGCAGGGCTGGAGGAGGTGTATCTGGGCACCCGTGAGCCAGCGCGGGACTCTCGAGGCCCTACCTCAAGGAGGGATGCACCTGGTCTTGATTCTTGTTCGCTGTGTTGGTCCTACGAGGTGGTCAGACAACCTGCGCCGAACGAATCTCCTGAGGTTATCGCGTGAGAAAGCCAAGCACCAACGGCCCTAGGAGGTAACGTGAACGGGGCCGGCCCGTCAGACAGAGCTCAGCCGTTGGATTTATCGACGCTGCAGGGACGGGCCCGAGCACAGACGCCGTGCCTAACCCTATCACGTGAAGGGTCCTGAAGAAAGACGACCGGCACGCGGCTCCCGTGGTGGGAGACAATCAAGCAGGTGATAACCATAGATAGATTATGCATGGAAAGCAAACATGCCACTGGGTCAGGCCCGAGCGGCTTGGGAATGATGTAGCCCGAGGGGCGCCCCCAGCAAGGTAAGATAAAGACATAGAAAAGAAGGGATACATGCCACCGGGATGGACCCACGCGGCTTGGGAATGATGCAGCCCTGGGGGTGCTCCCAGCTAAATAAACTTTGAAAGTGTCGCCTGGTTCCGCTGATGAAGGGGTGTTGAGGCAGCTGAAGGTACGTGGCGAAGGGGTTGATCCTCACGAGCCACCGGGGCCATGAGCCTTGGGAGGCTCTGGGGGTCCAGGCGGTTCCTCGAGGACCGTCGCCTTCTCCGCCAGGACTGCGTGGTGCCTGGCCTCCTGACCCTCCATGACGCTCCGCAGGTTGCGCTGGAAGGCAGCAGCCACGCTCGGCAGGCCGAACGACATGCAAACGTAGCTGTAAGGTGGGCCACCACCCTCGCCTGGGTGGGGAGCAACGCCAGGTGGGCGGCAGTCGCCGCGTATTGCTCTTGCTTCCTGAAGCTCCTGAGATACCTTGGTGATGAACTCTTGAGCATCGGGCACTCCTTGCACAGTGTCCTCCTGAGGGAGACGTGCCACGAAGCACGCCTCCAAGTGGTACCCGAGCGCCTCCCTCGCGACGTTGGCAAGGTCTGAGGCCCTCCAGAAGAGAGCCCTCGAGCCCTGCCTGAGGAGGGCACCGGGCGTGCCTTCCTATGCGATAGAGGGAAGCGCCCCAGGTGCGGGCGCTGATCCTGACGAGGTACCACTTGCGGCGCTGCCCTCCCGAGGTCCGGCATAGAGTAGTTGCTTCTTCTTCTTGGGGACGACCTCAGGAGGGTACCGAGCTGCATTGTTGCCGTCTTCGATTGACGCTGCTTGGAAGGCGCACTCAAGGGAGCACACCGCGTCTCTTTCTTCGCAAGGGAATGTGATGATCCCGACGCTCCATGGCATCTTGAGGACGTTGTACCCATGAACTTGGCCAGGGATGGGTACCCGAGGATGGCATTGTACGACAGATGGATGTGGGCGACGTCGAAGTCGATGAGCTCGGTGCGGTAGTTGTTGCGTTCTCCAAAGGTGACTGGGAGGCGGACCTGACCTATCGGCGTGGTGGAGCTGCCGATCACTCCTGGGAAAGGCTTGGTAGGATGAAGCTGATCGTAGGGCACTTGTAGGTTGTCGAACGTCTCGACGGACAGGACGTTGAGCCCTACGACGCCGTCAATGAGGGTCTTGGTGACTTGCACATTGCTGATGATGGGTGAACAAAGCATTGGGAGAGCGCCAGCGGTAGCCGCACACTTGAGCTGATCTGTCGAACTGAAAGTGATGGCACACTTGGACCACCTGAGCGGGCGAGTGGCCTCAAGCATGTGGAGGACCGCGTTCACATCGCGAGCAAACTGCTTGAAGATACGCTGGGAGGCTGGAGTTGAGCTCTGCCCAAGATGCAGGTGATAGCACGTGGCTCCTGGAATCCCCCAGCCCCCTCGTCTTGATGGTGGTCGTCGTTCCTTCTTGGTGGCGGCAGTGGAGGAAGACCGGGGTTGCCCTGAGGGCGATCCTCGCGAGGCCGATCCCTCCAGGCGCCCTCGCGAGGCTGATCTTGCCAGCGGTCCTCACGAGGTCGGTCGCGCCACTCCTGGCATGGGCCATGGTCGTCCCAACATCCTCCGCCACGTCCTCCTCCTCGGCCGTAGCCTCGGTCGTTGCGCTCGGGGCATCGACCAAAGCGCCGTCGCGAATGGCTCTGAGCTTTTGACAATTGTGGTGGTGTGGCTGTGTACGTTGTGGAAGGCGTAGAACAGTCAGCTGCCCTTGGATGACTCAAGCTGGTCCCTGCCGCGCTTCGTGTCCGGCTCCGCCGCGAGCACGGCGACTCCCTTGCACTTCACATCATTGGCCTTGGATTTCTTCTCCTTTGGGTCGGCAGTTGGGAGCCCAAGGAGGGAAAGACGCCCTTCCTCAGCCCTTGCGCACTTGGTCGCCAGGTTGAACAGCTCCAGGGATGTGCATAGCTCCTCGTGGATGGCGAGCTCCTCCTTCATCTTGACGTCACGAACGCCGTCGGAGAACGCAGAGATGATGCCTCGTCCGTCACCTTGGGGATCTTGAGGCAGACGTTGTTGAAGCGCTGGATGTACTTTTGGAGGGTCTCTCCCGGTTGTTGCTTGACGCGGCACAGGTCACCCGCGGCCGGAGGGCGGTCGCGAGTGCCCTGGAAGTTGGCGACGAAACGGTCGCGCATCTTGTTCTAGGAAGAGATGAAGCCTGGAGGTAGGTTCAGGAGCCACGAGCGTGCGCCATCCTTGAGATCCATAGGGAACCAGTTCGCCATGACTTTCTCGTCGCCGTTGGCCGCCTCGATGCTCAACTCGTACAGCTGCAAGAACTCTGCGGGGTCGGGGGTGCCATCGTAGCGAGGGGGCAGATCCGGCTTGAACTTGCCCGGCCAGGCGACGCTACGCAGCTCGGGGGTGAAGGTGCGGCAGCCGGCGGTAGTCATCGGGGCCCGCCGTGGAGGTGGAGCCTGGTCTTGGCGCCCGCGTGCCATCACGGCAAGCGATCTTGACACGGTGGTGCGGGGAGCGGTGGAGCATTCTCTTGCGGTCGAGGAACTTCTTGACAGCTTCTTTCTTCATGTGCGGGCGCTTGGCGCGGCGGGTCGCGTCGCGGAGCCGCACGCCTTGGCGCCAGGTCACCGTCTTGGTGCAGGGGTGGTGGAGGTGCTGCGTGAGCTGCGTCGCCCGTAGCTGGCGGTGGATGAGGCAGCGAGAGGGACAGTGCAGGGGAGCCGCCTGCGGTGCTGACGAGCTCGGCGATGCGATCCAGCCATTCCTTGTAGAGGTCGTCGACTGGGCAGTAACACATGAGCTCGCATGCCATGAGTAGCGCGGCCCGCGCGTCCGTGGGAGCGTGACGAGCGTGAGACGAGGAACCAGCGGGGGTCAGCGATGGAGTGGCGGTGCGGCCGTCCCGCCGCACCGAGGGGTGCAACGAGGATGCTGCTGTTCGTTCCTCGCCGGGCCGGTGGAGGCGTTGGCGGCGGGTGACAGAGAACGACGGGGAGGCCCGCCGATAGGAGCCGTCTGTGCGACGCGGGCGGCGAGGGCAGCCCGGCGCTCAGCTCGGGCACGACGAGCGTCCGATATGGTTGCGACGAAGTGGTGGAACACGGAGCGACGGAAGGAAAGCTTTGGCGCACCCCTACCTGGTGCGTCAAATGTCGGATTTCGGGTTCTGGCAAAACCCTTAAGGTTCGAACACTGGGGTGCCCGCGAAGATCTCTCCCTCACCGATCACTCCCTCACACACTTCGCGATTTCTAGGCTAGGCACGCAAACTCACAATACACAAGACACAAGATTTGTACTGATTCGGGCCACCATTGTGGTGTAATACCCTACTCCAGTGTGGTGGTGGTGGATTGCCTCTTGGGCTGAGGATGAACAGTACAAGAAGAAGAAGGTGTTCTTGTGCTTGGTGAACTTGTGGTTATGAGGATGGATATCTCTCTCTCTCTGATTAGTTGCCCCTCCTACCATGGTGGCTAGTCCTATTTATAGAGGCCCTGGTCCTCTCCTGAAATATTGAGCAGGAAGGGAGCCAACAATGACCAATTTGAAAGGGAACAGCTAGTACAGCTTATCCTGACAAAAGTAGTCTTCGCCTGCCAAAGGCTCTGGTGGTGACGCCGTGTTGGGCTCCATGGTGACCTCCGTCTTGCCGTCCTACTGGTCTTGGTCTCGTTGCACCGATATGGAAACCTTTGCTTGACGCCTCGGTACTCTTTGTCTGCGCTTGCCTCCTTAGCACCAAAGTGGAAAGAAGGACACTGTGCGCGCTGGCGCCCGCCTGACACCCGTCTGGCCTTGGTCGTCATGGCTCACATCACTAGAACCTCGCGAGGTTTGTCTTGCCTTGATCTCTCCGCCCCTCGCGAGCCAACCTGGTGAGGCCGCTCCTGGGGAGGTCTTGTGTCATCCGCCTCACGAGGCTTGGCCCCTCGCGAGGGTCTTGAACGCTTGTTGGTGAAGATGGGTCGTACGGGCCCGCTTGCAGAACCACGCCATGGGCCACAGACAGGCAAATCTGGGGACTCCCGTTCCCAGAACACCGACACTATTCTACATTGTTTCAAATGAAGACCAAACCCGTAACTCAAGTATTCGCCTCCATGATTAGATCGTAGAAACTTTATTTTCTTGTTACGATGATTTTCCACTTCACTCTAAAAATTCTTTGAACTTTTTCAAATGTTTCAGACTTATGTTTCATTAAGTCGATATACCCATATCTTCTTAAATCATATGTGAAGGTTAGAAAATAACGATACCCGCCGCGAGCGTCAACACTGATCGGACCGCATACATCAGTATGTATTATTTCCAATAAGTCAGTGGCTCGCTCCATTGTTCTGAAGAATGGAGTCTTAGTTATCTTGCCCATGAGGCATAGTTCGCAAGCATCAAGTGATCCCAAAAGCCCATCGACACGGAGTTTCTTCATGCGCTTTACACCAATATGACCTAAACGGCAGTGCCACAAATATGTTGCACTATCATTCTCAACTTTCCATCTTTTGGCATCAATATTATGAATATGTGTATCACTACGATCGAGATTCAATAAACCATTCACATTGTGTGTATGAACATAGAAGGTTTTATTCATATAAACAAAACAACAATTATTCTCTAACTTAAATGAATAACCATATTGCAATAAACATGATCTAATCATATTAATGCTCAACGCAAACACCAAATAAAATTTATTTAGGTTCAATTCTAAACCTGACGGTAGAGGGAGTGTGCGATGGTGATCGTATCAACCTTGGAATTACTTCCAACACACATCATCACCTCGTCCTTAACTAGTCTATGTTTTATCTTGCAACTCCTATTTCAAGTTACTACTCCTAACAACTAAACCAGTATCAAATACCGAGGGCTTGCTATAAACACTAGTAAAGTACACATCAATAATATGTATATCAAATATACCTTTGTTCATTTTGCCATCCTTCTTATCTGCCAAGTATCTAGGGCAGTTCTGCTTCTAGTGACCATTCCCTTTGCAGTAGAAGCACTCAGTTTCAGGCTTAGGTCTAGCTTTGGGTTTCTTCACGGGAGTGGCAACTTGCTTGCCATTCTTTCCTGAAGTTCCCTTTCCTTTCTTTGCCCCTTTTCTTGAAACTAGTGGTCTTGTTAACCATCAACACTTGATGCTCTTTCTTGATTTCTACCTTCGCCGATTTTAGCATCGCGAAGAGCTCGGGAATCGTTTTCGTCATCCCTTGCATACTATAGTTCATCACGAAGTTCCAGTAACTTGGTGATAGTGACTAGAGAACTCTATCAATCACTATCTTGTCTGGAAGATTAACTACCACTTGATTCAAGCGATTGTAGTACTCAGACATTCTGAGCACATGCTCACTAGTTGAGCTATTCTCCTTCATCTTGTAGGCAAAGTACTTGTCAGAGGTCTCATACCTCTCGACTCGGGCATGAGTCTGAAATACCAATTTCAGCTCTTGGAACATCTTATATGCTTTGTGGCATTCAAAACGTTTTTCAAGTCCCGGTTCTAAGCCGTAAAGCATGGCGCACTAAACTATCAAGTAGTTATCATACCGAGCTTGCCAAACGTTCATAACATCCGCATCTGCTCCTGCAATAGGTCCGTCACCTAGCGGTGCATCAAGGACATAATTCTTATGTGCAACAATGAGGATAATCCTCAGATCACGGATCCAGTCCGCATCATTGCTACCATCATCTTTCTTTCTCTAGGAACGCATTAAAATTCAAGGGAATGGTAGCCCGAGCCATTGATCTACAACAACATAGACATGCAAATACTATCAGGTACTAAGTTCATGATAAATTAAAGTTCAATTAATCATATTACTTAAGAACTCCCACTTAGATAGACATCCCTCTAGTCATCAAAATGATCATGTGATCCATATCAACTAAACCATGTCCGATCATCACGTGAGATGGAGTAGTTTTCAATGGTGAACATCTCTATGTTGATCATATCTACTATATGATTCACATTCGACCTTTCGGTCTCAATGTTCTGAGGCCATATCTGCATATGCTAGGATCGTCAAGTTTAATCCGAGTATTCCACGTGTGCAAAACTGGCTTGCACCCGTTGTATGTGAACGTGGAGCTTATCACACCCGATCATCACGTGGTGTCTCGGCACGACAAACTGTAGCAACAGCGCATACTCGGGGAGAACACTTATACCTTGAAATTTAGTGAGGGGTCGTCTTAAAATGCTACCGCCGTACTAAGCAAAATAAGATGCATAAAGGATAAACATCACATGCAATCAAAATACGTGACATGATATGGCCATCATCATCTTGTCCCTTTGATCTCCATCTCCAAAGCACTGTCATGATCTCCATCGTCACCGGCATGACACCATGATCTTCATCATCTTGATCTTTATCAACGTGTCGTCACATGGTCGTCTCGCCAACTATTGCTTTTGCAACTATTGCTATCGCATAGCGATAAAGTAAAGCAATTATATGGCGCTTGCATCTTATGCAATAAAGAGACAACCATAAGGCTCCTGCCAGTTACCGATAACTTTACCAAAACATGATCATCTCATACAACAATTTATATCTCATCACGTCTTGACCATATCACATCACAACATGCCCTGCAAAAACAGTTAGACATCCTCTACATTGTTGTTGCAAGTTTAAGTGGCTCCTACGGGCTTCTAGCAAGAACCGTTCCTACCTACGCATCAAAACCACAACGATTTTTCGTCAAGTGTGCTATTTTAACATTCAACAAGGACCGGCCATAGTCAAACTTGATTCAACTAAAGTTGGAGAAACAGACACCTGCCAGCCACATGTGTGCGAAGCACGTTGGTAGAACCAGTCTCATGAACACGGTCATGTAATGTCGGTCCAGGCCACTTCATCCAATAATATCACCGAATCAAAATAAGACGTTGGTGGTAAGCAGTATGACTATTATCGCCCACAACTCTTTGTGTTCTACTCGTGCATATATCATCTATGCATAGACCTGGCTGGGATACCACTTTTCGGGAACGTAGTAATTCAAAAAAAAATACCTACGATCATGCAAGATCTATCTAGGAGATGCATAGCAACGAGCGGGGAGAATTGATGTCTACTACGCAACTTTATTCTTGTAGACACGTGTTGGGCCTCCAAGCGCAGAGTTTTGTAGGACAATAGCAATTTTCCCTCAAGTAGATGACCTAAGGTTTATCAATCCGTGAGAGGTGTAGGATGAAGATAGTCTCTCTCAAACGACCCTGCAACCAAATACAAGAAATCTCTTGTATCCCCAACACACCCAATACAATGGAAAATTGTATAGGTGCACTAGTTCGGCGAAGAGATGGTGATAAAAGTGTAATATGGAAGGTAGAAATATATTTTTATAATCTGAATAAATAAAAACAGCAAGATAGCAAATAGTAAACGGGCACAAAAACGGTATTTCAATTCTTAAAAACAAGGCCTAGGGTCCGTACTTTCACTAGTGCAATCTCTCAACAGTGCTAACATAGTTGGATCATATGATTATCCCTCAAAGTGTAACGAAGAATCACTCCCGAGTTCCTATTAGCGGAGAACAAAAGATAGGAATTGTTTGTAGGGTGCGAAGCCACCTCAAATATATTCTTTCCGATCGATCTATTCAAGAGTTCGTACTAAAATAACACAAAGCTATTGTTTTCATTCGATCTATCCTAGAGTTCGTACTATAATAACACCAAAGCATATTCATATTCATAATACTCAATCCACACAAAGAACTATAAAGAGACCCCGAAGTTTCCGTCAGAGAAAAACATGCATCAACCCCTATGCATAGATTACCCCAATATCACCGCGGGAATCCACGAGTTGAATGCCATAACATATATCAAGTGAATCGATAAAATACCCCAATTGTCACCTCAAGTATTCATACCGCAAGACATATATCATGTGTTCACATCTCTGAATATTCAATCTGACAAGACAAAACTTCAAAGGGTAAAGATTCAATTCATCACAACGAGAGTATAGAGGGGAGAAACATTATATGATCCGACTATATTAACAAATCCCATGATATAGATCACGAGAGAGAGATAAAACACATAGCTACTGATACAAACCCTCAGCCTCGAGGGTGGACTACTCCCTCCTCATCGTGGTGGCCGCTGGGATGATGAAGATGGCCACCGGAGATGATTCCCCCCTCTGGCAGGGTGCTCGAATGGGTCTAGATTGGTTTTCGGTGGCTACGGAGCCCTGCAGCGGCGGAACTTCTGATCTAGGTTAACCCCGATGGGTTTCGGAATATTTGGGAATTTATAGTGCAAAGAGGGGGTACGGGAGGCCACCAAGGTGGGCACAACCCACCTGGGTGCTAGGTCAATAGGTTAGTCCAAAAAATGATATAAAGTTAATATAAAATGATTGTAAAACATCTAAGAATGATAAAATAACAACATGAATACTTCATAAATTATAGATACGTTGGAGATGTATCAGCATCCCCAAGCTTAATTCCTACTCGTCCTCGAGTAGGTAAATGATAAAAGAAATAATTTATGAAGTGTGAATGCTAGCAAAGTGCATAAGTTTTATCAATGATAATTTCAATCACTTCTCCTAGCACCGTAAAATCAAGTCTTTCTTATGAAACTTCTCATGTTATAGTAGCAACCAATTCACATGTTAAGGTTCAAACAATGAATTCTCTTGAAACTCAACAACCTATGTTCTTAGTCACCAAGCAATTACAATTCAACTTATTCAACGAAGTTTAAGTAAGAGCTCCACATACTCAACCATCATATAGTCTTCTATGATTGCTAACACTCACCTTGTACACATGAGAAAAACGTTTCAACTAGACACATAGAAATATAGGGGCTTATAATTTTCCCTCCCAACGTATTCACCTCAAGGGTGATGTCAACAATAATAACTCATGCTATCCATATTCAACTGTACATATGTGCATAGATCTTTCCTCACCACATGATGCTTGCCAAAAGAGAAAAATAAAAAGGAACAGAGAGAAGAACTTTGACTCTTTGCATAAAAGTAAATACATAACAGTAAAATATAGGCCCTTCGCAGAGGGAACTAAGGATTTGTAGAGGTGCCAAAGCTCAAAGCGAAAATTAGAGATAAAAACATTTTGAGAGGTGTATCCATCCCACCAACGAAAATGACTTAGAGTTCACAATACTTTCCATGCTTAGATATATCATAGGCGGTTCCCAAACAGAAAATAAAGTTTATTCCTTTTTCCACCATACTTTCACTTTCCATGGCTAACCGTATCCACGGGTGCCCTCCATACCAACACTTTTCAAGGAATTTATTATTCGACAACATAAAGTAAATTCATTTTTCATTTCAGGACTGGGCATCCCTAATACCTTTGCCTTACTCTCGTGCAATGACAAGTGAATAAACACTCATCATGAGAATAAAACATCTAGCATGGAAAATATTGGCCACCCCTCACCGCCCCGCGAGTGGTACGAGCACACAAAAGAGAAATTTATTTTGAAAATTAGAGATGGCACATACAAATTTGCTTAGAACGGCAAAAGAATATCGCATACAAGTAGGTATGATGGACTCTTGAAAATAAGATTTGGGTTTAAGGGTTTTTGGATGCATAAGTAGTATCTCTACTTGGTGCGGAAGTTTTGGCTAGCAAAGATGGGGGGCAAGCACCACATGTTGAAGGATCTATGACAATATAACTTCTATGTGAATATGAACAAACATAAACCATTATGTTGTCTTCCTTGTCCAACATCAACAATTTTGGCATATAATATTTTGATGGGGGATCACAATCACAAAAGATTTCCATGATAGTGTATTTATATGTGAAAGTTCTCTTCCTTATACTAATTATTCGTGAATTGCTTGTGTGACCAATATTGTGATTGTCAAGCCTCAAAAGATTTCACTTTCTAAACCCAATGTGAAGCTACCACTAGGCATGATATGATTTCAACTTCATGACATTCAATTTATTCAACAATTTACTCATAGGATATAAGTGAAGCACAAGAGTAAATGACATAGAAAAGAGATTCGTTGACGGAATGTGAATGCTGTTTACTTAGCCCCCTTGGCAACTATTTGAGGACTCTATTTTATTTAAAAACTTTCAGTTCTAAGAATTTTATTAAAACATCAAGCAAAACAAAATAAAATGACAATCCAAGGATAGCCATATCATGTGAAGAAGCAAAAACTGAGGCTCAACCGATAATTGTTGAGAAGAAAGGTGGGATGCCTACCGGGGCATCCCCAAGCTTAGATGCTTGAGACTTCTTGAAATATTATCTTCGGATGCCTTGCTCATCCCCAAGCTTGAGCTTTCGTGTCTCCCTAATTCCTCTCATATCACGGTTTTCCTAAATCTCAAAAGCTTCATCCACATAAAACTCAACAAGAACTCGTGAGATAAGTTAGTATAAACCAATGCAAAAACCTCATCATTCTCTACTACAGAAAATCACTGAAATTATTATTCAAGATTGCATACTAAATGCCTCTACATATTTAATACTCCTATCCGCAAATAGAATCATTAAACAAGCAAACATAACAGCAATCTGCCAAAACAGTACAGTCTGTAAAGAATGCAAGAGTATCAATACTTATTCAACTCCAAACATTATGAAAATTTACCACACTGTAGAAAATTTATCAGAGCTCATTTTGCAAAAAGTTTCAATAGTTTATCACATTCTGAATTTTCTAGGGAATTTTTGCAACAGCGGTAAACTTTATGTTTTCAAACAGCAACAAGTATACTTGCAAAATAAGCATGGCAAAGGCTATCATTGCCACTTTTATTGAAATAAAAGATGCAAAACATTATTCTAAATAACAGCAAGCAAATCCTAACAAAATAAATTGATGCTCCAAGCAAAACACATGTCATGTGACTGTTCGCACACGAACACCTCACCATGTACCCTCGACGCCGGGGGTGATGCACCGCAGCTCACGTCAAAGGAGACCCGTCCGGAAGCGCGGTACGCAAGTAATCCGGCAGGTGCTTTTGAGGACCCGAAACCCCATACACCCGGGAGGGACCCTGTCAGGGCGCGCGGCGGCTATGGGCTGCCCTAGGTCCACCTGATCGCCCCTAGGGCCTTCAGGTTCGCCACCCTGCAACAAGAAGAACAGACGAAGAACGAGGAAGAAGAAGAACTAGGGTTAAGGAGAAAAGATAAAAGATAAAAAGTGGTAGATGATTTGATCAATTGTGTGTTGTTCAATCGGCCGTCACCCCTTAGGTATATAAGAGGCGGCTGGACTTCCCGTGCAAGGAAAAGGCTTGGATTCACGTCCAAAACCCTAGTCAAATTTGGATTGGTTTTATCCGAACTTTCCAAAACTGTTCGGTTTAAACTGGCTGCACCTTGCGGGTCTTTTTTGTGGTGGTAAACGACCTCGGATGGAAACGAGTCCAAAAGCAATCTTGACCGTTTCGATGAGGCAAACAACTTTCATATTGAACGTTTTTTGATCAGAGGTCATCTTGAGGGTCAAATCGCTCGTGCAAAATATGCTATTATTAGTGCTACCTCGCGCAAAACAGGCTATACTCGCGCTACCCATCAGACATGACGTCTTGTGGGGCGCGTCATTTTCTGCCTCTTGATAGAGCTGCATTCCGATGGCTCTAACTTTTGCATACGAACTCGTATTGAAACGATTTTTATATCAAAATCGATCGTTTCGACAAGACGAAGACAATCCGTGTAGATCCTTTTTACATATGAGGCGATCTTGGGGGCGTAATGAGCCGAATAGTGTTCTGAATACAAAATCTCAGTATTTCAAACACAACTTCGGCCTTCGAGATGAGATCGGATGGCGATGGCCCAAACTTCAAAGATGTTCATATCGACAATACAATTTTTTATGTAGATCACATATTTACTTGAGGCCATATTAATTAAGTTCTTGACCGTGCCAAAATCTGGTGTCAACACATGCCCCCTGTTTTTGGCAAAACTTGCGTGCCAAAAAATAATTTGCAATGTATTTGTTCTAAGGACGATATCAACACTCATCGGCCATTTATATTTCTCAGGGCGATAATTATGTATCGGCCATGTTTATGCTAAGGGCGATAGTTATTTATCGGCCATGTCTTTGCTTAGGATGATAGTCATATATCGGTCGTTGCTTATTTGAACTTCTTGATGCAACTTGGGTGAAAACTTCTCAACTTATATAACAATCCGATGACAAGGTTCCATAGATATGTATCTCAAAGCCATCCTTCGAACCATATTATTCACCCTTTCGCTAGGATTTTGCAAACCATCAAGAATGAACTTCCTCCAATCGTTGCTTTGCCTGCATAAAAGTTTCATTATTGGCCGAGGTGGTGAGCTCCAATTCGGCCTTACCTATGTTGGCAAGAATAAGCATCGGCTATTGATAGATGTGCAATACACCATGACGGACATGGTAGCCGGATGCTTGCTATACCAACTCTCTCCAATTGTCATGTCTAAATATATGAACAATTTTAATGCAACCCAAGGTAAATTTTGCATCTAGACATACCCCAATATAAACTATAAGTGATTCGTCGAAACATTGATAACCCTTGGATATTTGTTGCACTACTCATAACGAATCACCGAAAGCCTCAATATGTATAGCACCTATGACAAGTAAAAGAGTCAATCCGAATAACAATGCATATTCGAACTTGATTAATCGTGCGTAAAAATATTCTAAGCGGCATGAGGCTTCAAAAATAGTACCATAAACAGATATATAAACAACACCAACACTTGGCCATTGCTATGAATAGAACCATCAAAACATGATCTCCATGATACTAGAGAGACAAGGCTAATATCAATATTATGCATGACATTAATCCGATGTTCAGTAATAAAATCAGGTATGATTTGGCCTTTTTATAGATCTCAAAGATGCATAAGCCAAATCATATTGAAACAAAGTATAAGCCCACTAACCAATTCTGCAGCTATGAATTGGTCTATGCAACATATATTCAATGACATCGGTCATGATGTCTCAACTCCGTTCAATCGTAATATAGGCATACATATAAATTTCCATGAACATGTACCTTGTCTCGCTCTTCAATCGAACTAAGGACGATGTTAGAATACTACACCGGCCATGCATTGACATACTCTTAGGACGATAGATAAATATCGGCCATTACCATGTAAACTTCATTCAAAGCACATATAGCTGAAATAAACAAATAAAATGACAAATCAAGTATTTCGGCCCTTTGGATCAGCAACAAACTTGTAGCTAATCAAATGTATAGTGACTTGGTAATATCCTTTCATGACGTAAGGAATTATATTACATCCATGGATTAAAATAAGCCCACTGAGGGTTACCAATCATACATGATGACGAATTCCATGACATAGGCGTTAATGGCATAGTTGAAGAATATGGATAATGTGTAGACCAAAGATGTTGAAACCTTCGTCTTGGTCCTTCATAGTTTTCACTCTTTTCCTTCTTCACCTTTGCCGCACTTCTTTTAATGGAATCTTGCACATAATTCTTATTTTGAGCACTTCCTTTGGGAACCCATGCCATGTTCCTTTCTTCAAGTTCTCCTGCACTAAGTTTTTGTAATTTCTTCTTTTGGCAATACGATAAGCCGAGCAGGCATCTCGGCTGTGATTCTGTTTTGACCAATGGCAATTCCTTTTTGGCCTTGTGCACTCTCAACTTCTTTTCTTCAGATTTGGCACTTCGACTCTCAATAATTGGTTGCTTTGTCTCATTGTCTTTAGTAGCCAATGTCAACACATTAATTCGCTCTTTTTCATTTGAGATCAAATCTGAAGTTGCACTCTTACGACCATCTCTTTTAACACGGTAAACTTTCTTGACCACCTCTTTCTTCTTCCTTGAGCTCTGGACCGATTCCTTATGATTGAAACGGTCTTTAACATGTGATTGTTCAAATGTTGGTCTTCTCAGAGCTGCATAACATTGGTGAGATGGTCTAAAATAAGATGGAGAATGTGCCCTTGTATCATACATGTCCCATGATGGATATGGATCTATATGAGCATAGGGAGGCATCCACGACATTGGCATTGGCGGCCCAAAATAAGGATATGAATATGTTGCATTAAAATTCTCACTTTGCCCATACCAATCCTCATATTTTGCGCCTTGGGGTGATCTTGGTTTCTTTGCATGATTTGGCCGATAAGTATTCTTCTCTTCACTCATCTTTTGATATTTATCCAATAGTTCAGCGAAGGTGATTTTTGATCTCTTACACTTGCGCTTATTTCGGCCTTTGTTTTCTTTTGGTTTCCTTTCGTCGATCATTGGATTTGCTTGCTGCCCCCAGTCCTTGGTGTCTCCATTGTAGCTTAGATGGAACTCTCGCCCTCAAGATTATGATCATTATACTGTTCAACAACTTCTTTACTTGAAAGCTTGATCCCATCACCTGCAGTTTTTACCTTCTCTTTAAATGGATCGGCTTGAAGCAGCCGATGCAAAAACTTTTTGCCATCGGGACCAATCGGAATAGACTGGTCATCTCTTGGTGTTTTAACAAACTTCAATCGTCCTTTTTCAATGGCCGATTTAACTATTTGACGAAACATGTTGCAATCCTAAAAATTATGCTTGGACGAATCATGCAACTTACAATACATTCGTCCTTGGATTGATGGCTTAACATGGTGATCAAGAGTTGTAATGTAATCATTTTTCAGCAACAAATCAAATATTTGATCACACATGCTTGAATTGAAGGTATACTTCTTGTTTTCTAGCCGATCTTGCTGTGTGAACGGCTTTGGAGATAAGCAAACGAATGGTTCAGATTTGGAATCTCCCCATTCGGCTATGCATTGTGTTTTCCACTCTATCTCCGATGTCTTTGGATAAGATATAATATTAGCATCGGTGTTCTCAATAGAATTTAACCTTGGCTTTAAATTTCTGAAACGAAGATATTTAGAACATACATGACTCAGTTGAGACCAAGTGCAAGCCAAGTACGAAATAAGCAAAGCTACTCAACTAGATATGAACTTTAGATAAAGCAACGGGGAAAGCTTTGGCTGTAACAATAAGTCATTATCGGTCTTTATAAATGGCGCAATGGGTTGACCGATATGTTCCATAACAATTTTATTGCTAACAAGTAAATTACCCTTCTTCATTGGTCTTTCAAAATTACTTATGAGGATTTTTCTAATAGATGCATCAACAATAAAGGTCTGACCAAATCTGAAAATAGGTAAATGACTTGCTAAACATACCTATTCAAATATATTGGAAGAGCATGATGGTTGTATCACTTCAATAATACTTTTCTCCGTCTTTGGATAGCTCCCCAATGCCTTTTCATCACCTTTTTCTTGATTCTGTGCATTGTTACTTTGAAGATCCTTGTCAACCGAACTTGGTTCGGCTACTTGTTCTTGTCCTTGAGGCTTGTCAATTTCTATGGCACGGAACTCATAGGGCAGGAAGTAGGTTCCATTAACTTCAGAAAAATCAAGCATGGTTGTTTTGCTATGCTTGCCATGCCCTTTCTCACTAATGCTTGCCTCTTTGGATTTGATGGATTCGGAATATATACTACTTGATTCGGCTTTTTCAACCGAAGCACTTTCAAGTTCCGAATCATCCTTCTTTTCATTGATACTACCAATTGGCAATGCTTCTTTTCTCTTAGCCAATTCTCTTTCTATTTGTTTCTGGCGGCGAGCGGCAAAGTTGGCTTTAAGCTTTTTCTCAATTTCAGCCCACTCCGGATATGATTGCCCCCCAATGTTTTTAGATTCTTTCGGCAATGACACATGGGTGTTGCCGAAATTTTGCAATAGTGTAGGGGGTGTATAATATGATGTAGTACTAGGTGAAGGCATATGCATTGTTGTAGAACCATTTTTTTGCTCGCCAATTTTATCAATTGGCAAAGATTCATCTTCTTGCATAACTCTAGCTTTTATTGCGACATAATCAGGAAATAGCCCCTTTTCATGTTGTTCAAGGCAAAGAGCACTAATCCTCTTATTTTGGGCTAAACTCTTCAATGCAACCACTACTACCTCATCTTCTACAATATTGGGCACAACCGCTCCTGTAAAATTTACATTTATTCAGCTATGACCAAGAAGGTCGAAAGCTGAATTATGAACATCTACAGTTGTGTATGGTGCTGAAAAATTATTGTCATGAGGGGTAGCATATGACGGTTGAGAATAACTGACCGAATAGCTAGTAGTAGCATGGACAATTCTCTCGTTCATCGGCATGGTTGGATTAGTATATTGCAAATTAGTTGCTGATGAATAAAAGAGCGAAACACTTTTTTGTATGCTATTGGAAATTTTAACATGAGGTGTTTCAAATTGATTAACCAAACCCATCATGTTGTTCATCGGCATATGGATTTGTGGGGTTGCTGATGCATGAGAGTTAGGATACATATGTTGTATGTTACTAGTATCATAAGAAGTTGAAACATGTAAATTACTTTGAATCGGCCTATGCATGTAATTAGATGCATTATTGAAAAAACTAGGGCTGGCCGATAGAGTATAATCATTGAACGATCTAGTAACACCATATGAATTATTTGCATCTACAGTAGGGAATTGGGTATTCATATTACCTTTGTAGATTGCAAACCCTAGATGACGATCTCTTCATAGCAAGAACGGGCTGGAGACCGTTCAAAGCTTTGTTCCCCAGCGAAGTCGTCAAAAGGTGCGTTCTCACACGAACACGTCACCGTGTACCCTCGACGCCGGGGATGATGCACCGCAGCTCACGTCGAAGGAGACCCGTCCGGAAGCGCGGTACGCAAGCAATCCGGTGGGTGCTTTTGAGGACCCGAAACCCCACACGTCCGGGAGGGACCCCGTCAGGGCGCGCGGCGGCTATGGGCTGCCCTAGGTCGACATGATTGCCCCTAGGGCCTCAAGGTTTGCCACCCTGCAACAAGAACAATAGACGAACAACGAGGAAGAAGAAGAACTAGGGTTAAGGAGAAAAGATAAAAGATAAAAAATGGTAGATGATTTGATCGATTGTGTTTTGTTCAATCGGCCGTCACCCCTTAGGTATATAAGAGGCGGCTGAACTTTCCGTGCAAGGAAAAGGCTTGGATTCACGTCCAAAACCTAGTCAAATTCGGATTGGTTTTATCCGAACTTTCCAAAACTGTTCGGTTTAAACTGGCTGCACCTTGCGGGTCTCTTTTGTGATGGTAAACGACCTCGGATGGAAACGAGTCCAATAGCAATCTTGACCATTTCGACGAGGCGAACAACTTTCATGTTGAATGTTTTTTGATCAGAGATCATCTTGAGGGTCAATTCGCTCGTGCAAAACAGGCTATTATTCGCGCTACCTCACGCAAAACAGGCTATACTCGCGCTACCCATCAGACATGGCGTCTTGTGGGGCGCGCCATTTTCTGCCTCTTGACAGAGCTGCATTCCGATGGCTCTAATTTTTGGATATGAACTCGTATTGGAACGATTTTTATATCGAAATCGATCGTTTCGATGAGAAGAAGACAATCCATGTAGATCATTTTTCCATATGAGGCGATCTTGGGGGCGTAATGAGCCGAATAGTGTTCTGAATACAAAACCTTAGTATTTCAAACACAACTTTGGCCTTCGAGATGAGATCGGATGGCGATGGCCTTAACTTCAAAGATGTTCATATCGACAATATGAAACCTTTTTATGTAGATCATGTCTCCATTTGAAGCCATATTAATTAAGTTCTTGACCGTGCCAAAATCTGGTGTCAACAGTGACAAATGAAAACATAGCTCCAAGTGAGGTTACCGATAGTGTTGGAGACGAAAGAGGGGATGCCCCGGCATCCCCAAGCTTAGTAGCTTGGATCTTCCTTCAATATTTCCTTGGGGTGCCTTGGGCATCCCCAAGCTTAAGTTCTTGTCACTCCCTATTCTCCTCGTATCGATATCTCACCCAAAACATGAAAACTTCAATCACACAAAACTTAACGGAACTTTGTGAGATAGGTTAGTATGATAAAGAGAAAACCATTCCACTTTTGGTATTGCCAAAGACAAGATTGATAATTGTTATCACACAATGCCTACTGTATCATATCATTTCTACAATTTATATTGAGCAATATAAGCCACAGAAACTAGAAAACAAGCAAACTATGTATCGAAAACAGAATCTATCAAAAATAGAACAGTCTGTAGTAATATATATTCAAACCATACTTCTGCTACTCCAACAATTCTTAAAAATTACGAAAACCTGAGCAATTTGTGTATTAATCTTATGCAAAAAGAATCAACTCAAATGCACTCTTCTATTCAAAACTAGAATTATCTTTGTGAGCACAAAAGTTTCTGTTTTTCAGCAAGATCAAAGTAACTATCACTCAACAAGATCCTAAAGGCTTTACTTGGCACTTTATTGAAACAAAAGCAATGAAAACATGATTACTACAGTAGCATAAGCATGTGAACACATAAAAATAGTAGATAAATGTGTTGGGTTGTCTCCCAACAAGCGCTTTTCTTTAATGCATTTTAGCTAGGCATGATGATTTCAATCATGCTCGCATAAAAGATAAGAATTGAAACATAACAAGAGCATCACGAATCATAATACTAGCACATTTAAACCTAACCCACTTCCTATGCATAGGGATTTTGTGATAAAACAACTCATAGGAACAAGAATCAACTAGCATAGGAAGGCAAAACAAGCATAACTTTAAAATTTTCAACACATATAGAGGAAACTTGATATTATTGAGATATGTAAGGGCATAAGTTCCTTTCTCGTAATAATTTTCAGAGGCATCATGAATGAATTCAACAATATAACCATCACATACAACACCCTTTTCATGATGCACAAGCATAGAAGATTTATCACTCTTTATGGCATAGATGTCATCATAATAATCATCATAGATAGCAACTTCATTGTCATAATCAATTGAAACCTCTTCCAATATAGTCGATGTATCACTAAATAAAGTCACGACCTCTCCAAATCCACTTTCATCAATATTTTCATCATAAATAGGAGGCATGCAATCATCATAATAAATTTTCTCATCAAAACTCGGGGGACTAAAAATATCATATTCATCAAATATAGCATCCCCAAGCTTATGGCTTTGCATATCATTAGCATCATGGATATTCAAAGAATTCATACTAACAACATTGCAATCATGCTCATCATTCAAATATTTTGTGCCAAACATTTTATTGATTCTTCTTCTAACAATTGAGCACAATTTTCTGATCCATCATTTTCAAGAAAGATATTATAAAGATGATCAATAATATGATGCAACCTTAATTCCTTTTTTATGTAGTTTTCTTTTATAAACCAAACTAATGATAAAACAAGAAACTAAAAGATTCAATTGCAAGATCTAAAGATATACATTCAAGCACTCACCTCCTCGGCAACGGCGCCTGAAAAGAGCTTGATGTCTACTATGTAACTTTATTCTTTCTAGACACGTGTTGGGCCTCCAAGCGTAGAGTTTTGTAGGACAGTAACAATTTTCCCTCAAGTGGATGACCTAAGGTTTATCAATTCGTGAGAGGTGTAGGATGAAGATGGTCTCTCTCAAACGACCCTGCAATCAAATACAAGAAATCTCTTGTGTCCCCAACACACCCAATACAATGACAAATTGTAGAGGTGCACTAGTTTGGCGAAGAGATGGTGATAAAAGTGTAATGTGGATGGTAGAAATATATTTTTATAATCTGAATAAATAAAAACAGCAAGGTAGAAAATAGTAAACGGGCACAAAAACGGTATTTCAATTCTTAAAAACAAGGCCTAGGGTCCGTACTTTCACTAGTGCAATCTCTCAACAGCTAACATAGTTGGATCATATGATTATCCCTCAAAGTGTAACGAAGAATCACTCCCGAGTTCCTATTAGCGGAGAATAAATGATAGGAATTGTTTGTAGGGTGCGAAGCCACCTCAAAGCTATTCTTTCCGACCGATCTATTCAAGAGTTCGTACTAAAATAACACAAAGTTATTGTTTCTGTTCGATCTATCCTAGAGTTCGTACTAGAATAACACCAAAGCATATTCATATTCATAATACTCAATCCACACAAAGAACTATAAAGAGACCCCGAAGTTTCCACCGAAGAAAAACATGCATCAACCCCTATGCATAGATTATCCCAATATCACCGCGGGAATCCGCGAGTTGAATGCCATAACGTATATCAAGTGAATCGATAAGATACCCCAATTATCACCTCAAGTATTCATACCGCAAGACATATATCATGTGTTCTCATCTCTGAATATTTAATCCGACAAGACAAAACTTCAAAGGGTAAAGATTCAATTCATCACAACAAGAGTATAGAGGGGAGAAACATCATTGATCCGACTATATTAACAAAGTCCATGATATAGATCACGAGATAGAGAGATAAAACACATAGCTACTGGTACAAACCCTTAGCCCCGAGGGTGGACTACTCCCTCCTCATCGTGGTGGCCGCCGGGATGATGAAGATGGCCACCGGAGATGATTCCCCCCTCCGGCAGGGTGCCGGAACGGGTCTAGATTGGTTTTCAATGGTTACGGAGCCCTGTGGCGGCGGAACTTCTGATCTAGGTTAACCTCAATAGGTTTCGGAATATTTGGGAATTTATAGTGCAAAGAGGGGGTACGGGAGGCCACCGAGGTGGGCACAACCCACTTGGGCGTGCCAGGGGGCCCTGGCGCGTCCTGGTGGGCTGTGCCCCCCTTAGGGCACCCCCCCACGTGCAACTCTGTCCCATTGGGTTCCTTTCGGTCCATAAAAAATCCACAAAAAGGTTCGCGGTGTTTGGACTCCGTTTAATATTGATTTTCTGCGATGTAAAAAATAAGCAAAAAACAGCAACTGGCACTGGGCACTGGGTCAATAGGTTAGTCCCAAAAAATGATATAAAGTTGCTATAAAATGATTGTAAAACATCCAAGAATGATAATATATTGGCATGAATACTTCATAAATTATAGATACGTTGGAGACGTATCAGCATCCCCAAGCTTAATTCCTACTCGTCCTCGAGTAGGTAAAGGATAAAAGAAATAATTTATGAAGTGTGAATGCTAGCAAAGCACACAAGTTTGATCAATGATAATTTCAATCACTTTTCCTAGCATCATAATAGCAATTCTTTCTTATGAAATTTCTCGTGTTATAGTGGCAACCCATTCACATGTTAAGGTTCAAACAATGTGCCTAGATCTTTCCTCACCACATGATGCTTGCCAAAAGAGAAAAATAAAAAGGAATAGAGAGAAGAACTTTGACTCTTTGCATAAAAGTAAAAGATAGGCCCTTCGTAGAGGGAAGTAGGGATTTGTAGAGGTGCGAGAGCTCAAAGCGAAAAACTTAGAGAAAAAACATTTTGGAAGGTGTATCCATCCCACCAACGAAAACGACTTAGATATCCCAGACAGAAAATAAAGTTTATTCCTTTTTCCACCATACTTTCACTTTTCCTGGCTAACCGTATCCACGGGTGCCCTCCATATCAACACTTTCCAAAAAAATTATTATTTGACAACATAAAGTAAATTCATTTTTGCATTTCGGGACTGGGAATCCCTAATACCTTTGCCTTACCCTCGTGCAATGACAAGTGAATAAACACTCATCTTGAGAATAACACATCTAGCATGGAAAATATTAGCCACGCCTCACCGCTCCACGAGCGAAACAAACACACAAAAGAGAAGTTTATTTTGAAAATTAGAGATGGCACATACAAATTTGCTTAGAACGGCAAAAGAATACAGCATATAGGTAGGTATGGTGGACTCTTGAAAAAAAGATTTGGGTTTAAGGGTTTTTGGATGCACAAGTAGTATCTCTATTTGGTGCGGAAGTTTTGGCTAGCAAAGATGGGGGGCAAGCACCACATGTTGAAGGATCTATGACAATATAACTTCTATGTGAATATGAATAAACATAAACCATTACATTGTCTTCCTGGTCCAACATCAATAATTTTGTCATATAATATTTTGATGGGGGCTCACAATCACAAAAGATTTCCACGATAGTGTATTTATATGTGAAAGTTCTCTTCCTTATACTAATTATTCGTGAATTGCGTGTATGACAATATTGTGATTGTCAAGCCTCAAAAGATTTCACTTTCTAAACCCAATGTGAAGCTACCACTAGGCATGATATCATTTCAACTTCATGAAATTCAATTTATTCAACAATTTACTCATAGGATATAAGTGAAGCACAAGAGTAAATGACATAGAAAAGAGCTTTGTTGACGGGGTGTGAATGCCGCTTACTTAGCCTCCCTGGCAACTATTTTAGGACTACTTTATTTAAAAACTTTCAGATGTAAGTATTTTATTAAAACAACAAGCGAAACAAGACCAAATGACATTCTAAGAATAGCACACATCATGTGGAGAAGCAAAAACTTAGGCTCAACCGATACTAACTGATAATTGTTGAAGAAGAAAGGTGGGATGCCTACCGGGGCATCCCCAAGCATAGATGCTTGAGACTTCTTGAATATTATCTTGGGATGCCTTGGGCATCCCCAAGCTTGAGCTTTTGTGTCTCCTTAATTCCTCTCATATTACGTTTTTCCTAAATCTCAAAAGCTTCATCCACACAAAACTCAACAAGAACTCGTGAGATAAGTTAGTATAAACCAATGCAAAAACCTTATCATTCTCTACTATAGCAAATCATTAAAATTATTATTCAACATTGCATACTAAATGCCTCTGCATATTTAATACTCCTATCCTCAAATAGAATCATTAAACAAGCAAACATATGCAAACATAACAGCAATCTGCCAAAACAGTACAGTCTGTAAAGAATGCAAGAGTATCAATACTTCTTTAAGTCCAAAAATTATGAAAATTTACCACACTGTAGAAAATTTATCAGAGCTCATTTTGCAAAAAGTTTCAATAGTTTATCACATTCTGAATTTTCTAGGGAATTTTTGCAACAGCTGTAAACTTTATGTTTTCAAACAACAACAAGTATACTTGCATAATAAGCATTGCAAAGGCTATCATTGCCACTTTTATTGAAATAAAAAATGCAAAACATTATTATAAATAACAGAAAGCAAATCCTAACAAAATAAATTGACGCTCCAAGCAAAATTCATATCATGTGACGAATGAAAACATAGCTCCAAATGAGGATACCGATAATGTTGGAGAGGAAAGAGGGGATGCCTTCCGAGGCATCCCAAGCTTAGTTGCTTGGATATTCCTTAAATATTACCTTGGGATGCCTTGGGCATCCCCAAGCTTAGGGTCTTGTCACTCCTTATTCTCCTCATCTTGATATCTCACCCAAAACTTGAAAATTTCAATCACACAAAACTTAACAGAACTTTGTGAGATAGGTTGGTATGATAAAGAGCAAACCATTTCACTTATGGTACTGTCAAAGACAAGATTAATAATTGTTTCCACACAATGCCTACTGTATGATATCATTTCTATAATTTATATTGAGCAATATAAACCATAGAAACTAGAAAACAAGCAAACTATGCATTGAAAACAGAATCTATCAAAAACAGAACAGTCTGTAGTAATCTGTACTCAAACCATACTTCTACAACTCCAAAAATTCTAAAAAATTAGGATGGGCTGCGGAATTTGTCTATTAATATTCTGCAAAAAGAATCGGCATTTTATGACACTTCTGTTAAAATGAGAATTGTTTTCCTAACCGCAAAAGTTTTTGTTTTTCAGCAAGATCAAACCAACTATCACCGTAAGCCATCCCAAAGGTCTTACTTGGCGCTTTATTGAAACAAGAGCAATAAAACATGATTACTGAAGTAGCCTAATCATGTGAACTCACAAAAATAGTAGCTAAAAGTGTTGGGTTGTCTCCCAACAAGCGCTTTTCTTTAATTCCTTTTAGCTAGGCACGACGATTTCAATGATGCTCGCATAAAAGATAAGAATTGAAACATAAAGAGAGCATCATGAAGCATATGAATAGCACATTTAAGTCTAACCCATTTCCTATGCATAGGTATTTTGTGAGCAAACAACTTATGGGAACAAGAATCAACTAGCATAGGAAGACAAAACAAGCATAACTTCAAAACTTTCAACACATAGAGAGGAAACTTGATATTATTGCAATTCCTACAAGCATAAGTGCCTCCCTCATAGTAATTTTCAGTAGCATCATGAATAAATTCAACAATATAACCATCACATAAAGCATTCTTTTCATGACACAAAATCATAGAAAACTTGTTACTCTCCACATAAGCAAATTTCTTCTCATCAATAGTAGTGGGAGCAAACTCAACAAAATAACTACCATGAGAGTGAAAATTAAAATCATGATGACAAGTTTCATGGTTATCATTATTCTTTATAGCATACATGTCATCACCATAATCATCATAGATAGGAACTTTGTTGTCATAATCAATTGTGGCTTCTTCCAACATAGTGGAATCATCATTAAATAAAGTCATGACCTCTCCAAATCCACTTTCATCAATATAATCATCATAAATACGAGGCATGTAATCATCGTAATAAATTTTCTCATCAAAACTTGGGGGACTAAAAATATCATATTCATCAAATATAGCATCCCCAAGCTTGTAGCTTTGCATATCATTAGCATCATGGATATTCAAAGAATTCATACTAACAACATTGCAATCATGCTCATCATTCAAATATTTTGTGCCAAACATTTTATTGACTTCTTCTTCTAACAATTGAGCACAATTTTCCGAACCATCATTTTCAAGAAAGATATTATAAAGATGATCAATAATATGATGCAACCTCAATTCCATATTTTTTTAGTTTTATTTTATAAACCAAACTAGTGATAAAACAAGAAACTAAACGATTCAATTACAAGATCTAAAGATATACCTTCATGCACTCACCTCCCCGGCAACAGCTCCAGAAAAGAGCTTGATGTCTACTACGCATCTTTATTCTTGTAGACACGTCTTGGGCCTCCAAGCGCGGAGTTTTGTAGGACAGTAGCAATTTTCCCTCAAGTGGATGACCTAAGGTTTATCAATCCGTGAGAGGTGTAGGATGAAGATGGTCTCTCTCAAACAACCCTGCAACCAAATACAAGAAATCTCTTGTGTCCCCAACACACCCAATACAATGGCAAATTGTATAGGTGCACTAGTTCGGCGAAGAGATGGTGATAAAAGTGTAATATGGATGGTAGAAATATATTTTATAATCTGAATAAATAAAAATATCAAGGTAGCAAATAGTAAACGGGCACAAAAACGGTATTGCAATGCTTAAAAACAAGGCCTAGGGTCCGTACTTTCGCTAGTGTAATCTCTCAACAATGCTAACGTAGTTGGATCATATGATTATCCCTCAAAGTGTAACGAAGAATCACTCCCGAGTTCCTATTAGCGGAGAACAAAAGATAGGAATTGTTTGTAGGGTACTAAAACACCTCAAAGCTTTTCTTTCCGTTCGATCTATTCAAGAGTTCGTACTAAAATAACGCAAAACTATTTTTTCCATTCGATCTATGCTAGAGTTCGTAGTAGAATAACACCAAAGCATATTCATATTCATAATACTCAATCCACACAAAGAACTATAAAGAGACCCCGAAGTTTCCGTCAGAGAAAAACATGCATCAACCCCTATGCATAGATTACCCCAATATCACCGCGGGAATCCACGAGTTGAATGCCATAACATATATCAAGTGAATCGATAAAATACCCCAATTGTCACCTCAAGTATTCATACCGCAAGACATATATCATGTGTTCTCATCTCTGAATATTCAATCTGACAAGACAAAACTTCAAAGGGTAAAAGATTCATCACAACGAGAGTATAGAGGGGAGAAACATTATATGATCCGACTATATTAACAAATCCCATGATATAGATCACGAGAGAGAGATAAAACACATAGCTACTGATACAAACCCTCAGCCTCGAGGGTGGACTACTCCCTCCTCATCGTGGTGGTCGCTGGGATGATGAAGATGGCCACCGGAGATGATTCCCCCCTCTGGCAGGGTGCTGGAATGGGTCTAGATTGGTTTTCGGTGGCTACGGAGCCCTGCAGCGGCGGAGAAACAAGGACAAGAACGTGCATCAACCCCTATGCATAGATTACCCCAATGTCACCGCTGGAATCCACAAGTTGAGTGCCAAACATATATCAAGTGAATCAATACGATACCCCATATTCACCATGAGTATTCAATTGCAAGACATATATCAAGTGTTCTCAAGTCCATAAAAGTATTCAATCCGATAACCACGAAATCTCAAAAGGAAAAACTCAATTCATCACAACAGGATAGAGAGGGGAAAACACCATGTGATCCGACTATATTAACAAAGCCCGTGATACATCAAGATTGTGATATCTCAAGAACACGAGAGGGAGAGATTAAACACATAGCTACTGGTACAAACCCTCAGCCCCGAGGGTGGACTACTCCCTCCTCATCATGGTGGCCACCGGGATGATGAAGATGGCCACCGAAGATGATCCCCCCCCTCCGGCAGGGTGTCGGGACGTCTAGATTTGTTTTCGGTGGCTACGGAGCCCTGCGGCGGCGGAACTTCTGATCTAGGTTAACCCCGAGGGGTTTCGGAATATTTGGAAATTTACGGTGCAAAGAAGGGGTACGGGAGGCCACCGAGGTGGGCACAACCCACCTGGGCGCGCCAGGGGGCCCTGGCGCGCCCTGGTGGGTTGTGCCCTCCTCGAGGCACCCCCCAGGTGCAGCTCTGGCCCATTGGGTTCATTTTGGTCCATAAAAAATCCACAAAAAATTTTGCGGTGTTTGGACTCCATTTAATATTGATTTTCTGCGATGTAAAAAAACAAACAAAAAATAGCAACTGGCACTGGGCACTGGGTCAATAGGTTAGTCCCAAAAAATGATATAAAGTTGCTATAAAATGATTGTAAAACATCCAAGAATTATAATATATTGACATGAATACTTCATAAATTATAGATACGTTGGATACGTATCAGCTTGCAAGCAATTTGACTAATGGGTTAGCCACGGGATCTTGTATTACGGAACGAGTAAATAGACTTGGCAGTAACGAGATTGAAGTGGGTATGGTGATACCGATGATCGAATCTCGGGCAAGTAACATACCGATACACAAAGGGAACTACATACGGGATTAGCTGAATCCTTGACATCGAGGTTCGACTGATAAGATACTCGTAGAATATGTAGGAACCAATATGGGTATCCGGGTCCCACTATTGGTTATTGACTGTAAAGGTGTCTTGGTCATGTCTGCATAGTTCTCGAACCCGCAGGGTCTACACACTTAACGTTTGGTGACGATATAAGTATAGTTGAGTCATTATGGTGGTTACCGAAGATTGTTCGGAGTCCCGGATGAGATCCCAGACGTGATGAGGAACTCCGGAATAGTCCGGAGGTGAATATCGATATATATATATATAGTTACTATTCATCACCCAGGGTGCAGAATAAGTTATTCTTCACCCGAGGTAATCTTACGATTATTTCATAATTAAATTACATTTACAATTTAAATAGTTACATTCCTATTGATTCATTGCGTAAAATTTGGCATAAGAAAATAAAAATATAGGTCATAAGACAAGAAAATTTACAATTCATGTGTATTTTACACTATATTTTTACGTTCGTAATTTTACATAACATAAAATATTTTTTATAACGACTATATATTTTCTTACGGTCTCTTTTTACGTCGGAAATAAGACAAAACTTATGCAAGTAAAATAGAGTGGGATGAAGAATAATTATTCCTCACCCAGGATGACGAATAGCGCAACCCTATATATATATATAATGAAAGGAATCGGAGTCCGAAAGTGTTCCAGGGGCACCGGGTTATGGCCAGGATGACCGAAAGGTATTTCAGGGGCCCCTGACAAGTGTTGGGGAGCCTCATGGGCCAAGGGGAGGGAACACATCAGCCCACTAAGGGGTTGTGCGCCCCAAGTCCCCCACCCACGATCAATAGAGGAGGGGGGCGCCCCCTAGGGCTACCTCCACCTGGCTTGGGGGGCAAGTCACCCTAGGGTTTCCCTAGGGGCGCCCCCATCTGTGTGGCCACCGCCTCCCTAGGGGAAACCTTAGGGCGCCCCTTCTCCTCCCTTCCCCTATATATAGAGGGGTAGAGGGAGGGCAGCCGCACCCCATCTATGCCACGGCGCTGCCCCTCCTCTCCCTCGTAGCCCTCTTCCTCTCTGTAGTGCTTAGCGAAGCTCTGTTGAGATTACACCCCCACCACCACGTCGTCATGCTGCCGAAGGGCTCGAGATACTACTTCACCATCGCTCGCTGGATAGAGGAGGTGAAGGTGTCATCAAGCCGTACGTGTGTTGAACGCGGAGGTGCCGTCCGTTCGGCACTTGGATCGGGAGTTCGCGGGACGGATCGTGATTGGATCACGAAGACGTTCGACTACATCAACCGCGTTTCTTAACGCTTTCGCTTAGAGAACTACAAGGGTATGTAGATGCAATCTCTCCTCTCATAAATGTCATCTCCTAGATTGATCTTATCAAGCGTAGGAAATTTTTTGTTTCCCATGCAACGTTCCCCAACAATGGTTCCATGAGCACAAGCATTTCGCGCCCTACTCTGACACGTTGATCCGCAACCGTGAGTGGAAGTCCCTCAACCATCGGTGGTACACCATCCAAGAGGCCGTCTCCAAGTATTGCAGGCACTTGAAGCATCTCATGGCACGGTGGCCTAGCGGTGCACAAATCACCGAGTAAGTAAATTGATCACTAGCAGGATATCCTTTAGTTTTTTTATCACTAGTCGGCTATGCTCTAGTTTTGTTGATCACTAGCCGGATATGCTCTAATTTTGTTGATCACTAGCCGGATATGCTCTTGTTTTGTTGAACACTAGCCGGACATACTCTATTCTTGTTGATCACTAGTTGTACATGTATTGTTTTGTTGCTCATTAGACGGAATTGCATTGTTTCACTTTTTTAGCCTACTCGTGCTTGTGTGGTGTACAAGAAGTTGGAGAATAAGTCCTTCACTGTCATGCATTGTTGGTTGAAGTAGAATGGGCAGCCAAAGTGGATCCTTTTCATCGCCAAGACCGCCGCCCAAGGTAACGAGGAAGAAACATGTGACCTACCGACCTGGCCCAAGAACCTCCGAAAAAGGTTAGAAGAAATCTACGGGGCAAGAAGTGGGAGGAGGAAAGGGCGAAGCAAGAAGGTGCGGCGGCCAAGCTAACGAAGAGATGGGGACCATGATCGAGGAGAGGAAGGCTGCACTCGAGGAGAAGAAGGTCGCGCTCGAGGAAAAGAGGTGAAGATCGCCGTCAATGCGGAAGACGCCAAGATGTTGACATTGAATATCGACTCTTTGGATGTCGACGCTAGAATTATCGTGCAATCCGTCCGCTATCAGATGCTGGAGTGGCAGAAAAATTAGTTGACGACGGCGCAAGATGAGGACGCAACAGAGGCGGAGGTGGACGCACACGCGGAGGCAGCCTACGTAGCGGTGGCGGCACCTCCTTGATCGGGAAGCATCTTCCTGGGATGGCCGGTCCGACAGGGCAGAAATGCACGGACAGCCGGACTGATATTTTTTTTTTTTTGGATTCGGGCATGTAAAAGCATATTTGCCTCCATTCGGTTGTGATCGGGGATGCGACCCGACGCGGGTGTGATCTGACGCATTGTGTGGATCAGCGTAGATTTGAATTTAAATTTGCTAGCGGACATAATGCGGCTACCGGTCCCATACTATACCCGCGGACTAGTGCGGGAGGTTTTTTGCAGATTACCGTTGGAGATGCCCTTAGAAAATAAATGTAGAACACTCCAGAACTTAAATGTGTTCGGGCAGCCGCGGAGGCCAGGCCAGCCAATCTTAACATCAGCCCGCGCTACTCACACACATTAATCTGGTATATGCAGGAGTAGTTACTACAATTGCATAAGAGAAATGACTACATTTCATATGTACTGTAGTAGTAGTGGACTAACGTCTGTTTCCGCAGAAGAACCGAGTCAAAAATATTGCTTGCAAGCAACATAACAGGTTGTGACTGGGTCAGGATGATAGGTTTGTTATACTCCTACTAATGTCTTGATGACGGAGCCATTTGGATGATGAAGGTGCATAGAGTCATCCTCTAGCTTTTCGAGATCGGTCCAGATACGCATGGAGTTTTGTTTGGATGCAAGTGACAGAGTTTTATCTCGCATGTCGTCAGGCCTATGTCCATTTCTGAATGTCACAGGCTTGGCTACCACCGGGCCTGACATTTGGCAGGACAGGATGACTTCGAGGGCAAGAAATAACATAAAAAAGGGATAGTAACAACGACCAGAGCAGATGAGGAAGTTGATCGTGTATATACAATCGTTTCGGGGTCTCAAGACAGATGATTACAAGGATCTTGTCCGACGCCTGTGGCATCGTGCGCGTGTTGGACGATGGCGTCAGGCGAGTGAACTAGCGTCAAATTGCACCACATGTGGAGCATCTATGGCTCCTTTGTTTATCAAGCAGAGCTGTGACCTGTGAGCTAACAAAAATGCCACTGTACTGTTCACCAAGGAGACCATGTCCATGTAAATTAGACTGCAGTACACTTCCGACAATGACCAAGACTAAGTCAGTATAATACACCAAGAAATGATTAGCCATGAAAGTTCCTTCAAAATACAGGCTTCAAACGGAAATAGATGTGCTTCTGTATTTTTATCAAGGAATAAAGGAGAATTAGGGAATCCAGTAGATAAGAAGCTACACTTGCTATCTTCAAAAAAAGAAGCTACGGGTGATGATCCTAAAAAATTGACCGCCTCGCCGGTCGTTGGAGGGAGACCATAATAACCATTCGATCGACAGCCACATGGGCACCAACCTTTGCAACATGGCTAGTGTTGCGCCCATCCCACTGCAACAGGACTCTTGCTGCAAAACATCATGAACCATTTTTTTTTCCTCCTGTTGCAAGCCATTGCAACAGCACAAATGTTTCGTTGCAAATCAAATGCACAACATGTATGTTTCAGAAACTATAGCCCTTTTTTTTCAGGCCATTGCAACAGAACACATATTTTAGGAACATGGCCCCAGTTGCAGAAGCGCGACATAGACGATCACCAACGGATCCACGATGTAAGTGCTACACAGAGCGGCGAGAGAGCTAGGGGACAGTGCAGAGACATGGCCGCGACGCGTTGGGAGCAACCTGTTCCTAACCTCGACCAACACAAAGTCAATGAGGAAGTCGCCGGCCACGCCATCTCTCGCCCCCGCCTCCTCACCAGTGCCCACTCCTACTCCGGCTGGTGCGCCTCAAGGTGACAACCCCATTCGTCGTCTGAATGCACGGGAACCAGCCTCCCTGGTCCTTGACAGTGTCCCGGCTAGGAGGGCTCTCACCACGCCGTCTCCTGGCCAGGTGGCCCGGGTCGAGGACCCCCATGTCGGTTCACTAGTGGGCCACGTCGAGCGGTCCATGGCATATGAAAGGAAGGCTCTTAAAGACTTGGCGTATACTTCAAGATATTAGAAGTCGTCTACTACACGTTCTCCTTATACGTAATCGACTAGAATGTAACCCTAGACCCTCCAGTACCTATATAAACCGAGGGGTAGGGCTCGTAGACAACACACAAGGATCTCGAGATAGATCATGTGTACGTTGTACTCTACCCCAAAATAATAAAACACAAGCATGATGTAGGGTTTTATCTCTGGGGAGAGCCCGAACCTGGGTAAGAACTTGTGCCCCTATTACCAACGTGTCAAGACCCTTAGTTCGAGACCCCCTACCCGAGATCCGTCGGATTTAATTCTGTCAATCCTCACCAACGGCCTCCCTATCGGTGCAGACCCCCCTCCCCAATTTTCAGCTGGGTGGGGTCCAGCCCTCCCCATTAACCCAATTACGATTTGTCACTTCAAATGTACCCCATGAAGGTCTGTTGATGTAGCAAAGCTCCTCCCTCGGTGTGCAAGAGACCCCATGTTGTGCAAACGATTGCAACAAGGGTCACGTTGCAAAACTAGGCTATGGTTTGGGTTGCTTCGGGTGTATGATCAAAGGCGGTCGTATGGTAGCGGAGGGGGTCGACGCGCGCGCAGAGATCAGCGGGGCGAACACAAGTGTTTCCGTTCAGTTAGGGGGCACAGAAGCAGACCTTTACGTTTTCATGTCCAATATCCAAGCCCGTTTTTACCAAGGAGAGCTTGGAGTTTTCTACTGGTTGTACCATCACCGGCACCGTCAAGAGATACAATCAAGAGCGCAGCTGGCAAAAAGTTACAAATAACAGCAAAAATCTTGCAGTAGCCCCCTAAAACTGTAACTTTTGGCAGCAAACTGTCCGGTAAGATCCAGGGTTTATACCAGTGCTGTCAGTAACGAACTGTAACTTTGGCAGACAAAGCACATACTGTAGATTACTAGAGGCGTGTCCCTAAACAACTCGGCCGTCGCGCCATTGGACGCGCGTGCGGACAGGACACCCAGCCGCCCTTGCAATTTCGTCACCTTCGTCTTCCTCCTCCTCCTCCCCGTCCCTTTCTCCTCGACGAAACATGTCGCCATTAGATGCGACTTGTTAGTGCACCCACTACATATATAACAAAGCTGCAGTCACCAATCGAGCTGCATCATTTGGTAGGGAGAGCTTAGAAGGAGGAGGAGAGCATATACCTACGTTTGTCTGTCTGGCCAACCAAGGAGGGAGGGAGGATGCAGAGGTACACCACTAGGGACATATGGGAGATGGAGGACCGCCAGAGCCCGCGCATGGGGTGCAGCGTCGTCCTCGGCGTTGACGGCGGCGCCAGCAACACCGTCTGCGTCTGCATCCCGGCCGCCATGCCCTTCGCCGACCCGCTCCCCGTCCTCGCCCGCGCCGTCGCCGGATGCTCCAACCAGAACTCCGTAGGAGGTACGCGTACCACCACCACCTCCACCTGCCATCCAACGATCACATCAACGCTGCCCTGGCCTGGCCCTGGCCTGGATTCCACCTGATAAATTCTTTGGCTTGAAATTCTTCAGAGGACAAGGCGAGGGAGACGCTGGAGCGAGTGATGGCGCAGGCTCTCCACAAGGCTCGCCGGAGACGATCAAACGTGAGCGCGGTCTGCTTGGCCGTAGCCGGCGTCAACCACCCCATCGACCAGCACAGAATGCTGGACTGGCTCAGGTGCTTATCTGTTACCTGCTGCCAAGAAATCCGCAGGAGAAGCTGAATTAACTCTGAAATTAACTTCCAGGGAGATTTTCCCGAGCCATGTGAAGCTGTTCGTGGAGAACGACGCGGTGGCGGCACTGGCCAGCGGCACCATGGGCAAGCTCCACGGCTGCGTGCTCATCGCAGGGACAGGGACCATAGCCTACGGTTTCACCAGCGACGGCAGGGAAGCTCGGGCAGCTGGTGCAGGGCCGGTGCTAGGTGACTGGGGCAGGTTAGACACACACACCTCTAACTTCTTCTGTCTTTAACTCCATGGTACTATTATCTTTTAAGCGGAGGAAACTGGTTGAGAAGCAACTACTGAAGCTGATTTCTGATTGTTGCGGCACTATATATTGCAGTGGCTATGGGATTTCAGCACAAGCATTGACAGCAGTTGTGAGGGCCTATGATGGCAGGGGTCCTGAAACACTACTCACAAACAACATCCTTGACTTCCTTGGACTCGCATCGCCGGATGAACTCATAGGGTAAATCTCCTTTTCAATCGATTAGCTTGTTTTATTTTACTTGCTGTGAAAACAAGTGGAAGTCTGTTTCAGTTACTTGGCGCTTACAGAGTTCGGTTACCAATTGAAAAAACCCTACTCAAATATTCATCTGCTGACATTATGTGAGCTGAAGCATAATGTTAACTAGGAGTGAAGAGAGCACAGAATGAAAAACTGCAATAATGTGCTACCATGAAAATTGCAACAACTGCTTACCTGTTCACTTTTTTCATGACAGTTGGACATATGAAGATCAATCTTGGGCGCGCATTGCTGACATTCTCCCTGTTGTGGTAGAATCTGCCGAAGCCGGCGACGAAGTAGCAAACAAGATCTTGCACAATTCAGTTGGTGAACTAGCTTCCAGTGTCAAGGCTGTAGTGCAGAGACTTGCGCTGAGTGGGGAAGGTGAAATAGGAACTTCCTTCTGAATGACATGTATAACAGGCCTTGCCACAAACATATAGGCTACTTGCCATAAAAATAGCAAATACTTCCTCCGTCCCATAATGTAAGATGTTTTTTGACACTACACTAGTGTCAAAAAACGTCTTATATTATGGGACGGAGGGACTAGAAAATAAATTTGTTGTCCTCACAAAAAAAACAACTTCTGAATACTCTGTATTTGCTTTGCCCCAGGAACAAAGGTTTCAACATGTTTCTGACCTTCTAATTTTGCAGATGGAAAAGATCTATTTCCACTTGTTATGGTCGGCAAAGTTCTTGAGGCAAACCAGAGGTGGGACATTGGTAAGGAAGTGATAAGTTGTGTTACCAAGACATATCCAGGGGCATATCCAATACATCCCGAGGTGAACCAAACTATAAACTCACTGTGGGTCTACCATAATGCCTAGTTGGAAATATTCTGCCGATTCCGCCATTTTTTATTAAATGATTGATGTGAAGAAACATTTCAGAGACGATTGTAGTTGCATTAGGAATAAAGTTAAGGATTGGTTTCAAAAGTTGACGAAATGGTGATCCAAACTAATTCTCATAGAAAACTTATGTATGTTTCTACCTGCAGGTGGAACCAGCTGTTGGTGCAGCATTACTAGCATGGAATGCTATAGCAAGTGAATTGGATGGTGATCTTAGGGCTGCTGCTTAAAGTGCTCAGCACTTATTTCTCCTACCATATTCATGTAAATTATGTTTGTGTCACACTATCACCTAGTGTTTTGCATTTGTTTTAGCAAGTTATTTTGAATGTGTTGTAATGTCTTCAAGAAGGTTTATGTCACAAATATGCGAAAAGGGAAAGAAAGAATACTAGTTTAGCTGAAAGTTTTTTCGACAGAAAAGGTACAATAAAAAAAGAAATGAAGATGCTTATGTCCTCTGTGAGATCTTGCTCCGAAATGACCTGAAGTTCAGTATGACACTGCTGAAAGATACTCCCTCCGTCCCAAAATAAGTGTCGCTGACTTGGTACAACTTTGGGTGGTTCACAAATAAGACCAGTAAGCATAACACCACTTGACTCAGATTGAGACAAATGTTGCTCAAGCAAACATGACTGCAGTGACTAGTACACACAAACAGAACATAACATTTATATCCCATGTAGAGTGGAAATGACTAACAAAAATGCTAATTAGAGGGCGCTACTTTCAACAGTCATCAGCCGCCAAGAATTCTTGCAACAAAATACTTTACCCGGATGCCTGACAGAGAGACATATAGGTTCCCCGCAAAAAAAAGAGAGACATATAGGTACTTCAAAGTGAACAAAATAAGCCAAATGGCAGGCACTTGCCTCAAATGCGGTCAACTATTGCTCAGGCAAACATCAAAACAATGGCAGTCATATCAATCAACCACATACATTGCTCAGGTACATGTTAACCATGTAACTTCAACAACTTATTAATAAATAAAAAAGTACTTCAATAATGACTAACAACTAGACAACTGGATACATTTCGAAATAGAACCATTTCTTGAAAAAATAGCTTCCCCCATAATCATCCAAGATGGTACATCAGTATATTACATATAGGATTATTATGGCCATTAGTAAAACTAGAATTTTAATAAAAAGGGGGGAAAAACTAAGGTACACCACGTTTATGTACCTTGATGTTAGGGGAAAAAACTACAGGATAAACAATACATTTCATATAAGAACACCATCATGTATATAAAAATTGCTGGCAAAAATACTATCACCCTCACATATTATATGAATTAAGCATGCCGTAAATGTCATTCAATATTCCCCCGCAAAAAGATGACATTCAATATTCACTTATACATACACAATACAATATGTGAATATACCATCTGCAGAGTGGCAAACTATGAAACAACTGAACAAAGTATTCACATTTTGTTTAGCCATATGTGTATAGAAATCAGAAAGCTATGCGCAGTGCACCTAGCTTCTATTTATAACCCCCGGCTTGACACCCAGAACTTCGTATGTCTATCGATTTGCATAGCCAATTTGGGCAGATACTTTTAGTAGGATATTGTTTACTCCATCATGACATCAATAGCTTTCTACCACCTCCTAAGCCTCTCCCAACAAAATTTAGAACCTACATTATCTGCGAAATGCCAAAGGTAATCAATAGTAAGCACCGATCAGCCTTCATACACATAATCAGTTGTGATGGAACATAAATGATGAGATAATGACTAAAATTTAGAGCAGTAGTTTATTAGAACTTGAGTCCCATGTGTCAAATGTCTAACCCTAGAGGCAGAGCCAGAAAAAATTGATTTTGGGGGGGGGGGGGAGGGGAGGAGGACTGAGGCGAAGGTTGGGGAGTGGCCAACACTAGAAAACAATGGCTTTTACAGCAAAATGATCACTAACATGTACTGTTCATGAGGAAAATATAGTATAGTAAATCAATTGATCGATTGAGGGGGGGAGGAGGGGGGGGGGGCTGCTGCGTCCCACTGCTCTCCGCACTGTGTAACCCTAGAGGCACCGGTGATACTTGTCTTTCAAAAGTGTGGGCACTGAGAAGGGGGGGGGGGGGGTTCTTCGAGAAAGCACAAAAGCCTTGTCTTTGGATTCATTGATAGAAGAAGAGTTTATACAGGAAAACAGACGAGCACACCCGTTGTTACAACACAACACCACTAAACACCAGCCGTATAAACAGTCGAGAGCAATGCAGCTAGGCCGCTCGCGCCCACCATCACCCAATGTCTGGCTTCCATCCTAATTGTGTCAAGAAGGCTAGATAGGATGAGTTGGGCGCTGATGAAGATGACTGCATTGTGGTGCTTCTAGATGCACCAAGCCACCAGCATGATGGCAGTATGTGCCCTTTCGGGCCGAGGTCTGGAGTGAGAGGCAAGTAGCCAGCCACCAGTCCACGAAGGCATCCCCTGCCTCGGGAGGTCGAGCCGTCAATCGGACCTAGGAAAGCACCTTGTCTCCATAGTCTGATTCCCTGCCACACCAAGTGCGTGAAGGAGCAGCCTGTGAGTGTTGAAATATATTGCCTGCCTCTCTACATCAGTTCGGACTTTTGAATGAACTGGCTGGAGCATGAATTCAAATGGTATCAGAGCCAAGAGATCTTGAGTTCAAGACTCTGCCAACACAGTATTAAATAAAAAATATTCTGCAGCCATTGATCCCACGTCTAAGGACTAAAATAGCCTAGACGTGAGGGGTGTTAAGCTTCATGCGCTAGCCAACGCAACCAAAAGTCCGAACTGGTGGAAAGGGCTAGGCAATCCACATATACACTTTAACACCTCGTCTCACATGTGACGCGGGAAGTCAACACGTGGATAGACTCAGAGGTATGGATCAAGAGGCCTATATGTGGACACAAATGGGGGCAGCAACAATTTTTGGATAAATTGCGAAAGTCAGGACTTGAACTCAAGACCTTAGCTCTGATCCATGTTAAGCTTCATGCACTAACCAACACAACCAAAAGTCCAAACTGATGGAAAGGGCTAGGCAATCCACATATACACTGCAACAAGGGGGAGTGTTGAAATATATTGCCTGCCTCTCTACATCAGTTCGGACTTTTGGATGAACTGACCGGAGCATGAATTCAATAGTGAGGAGATAAGCCTGTTAGATGTGTATAGTCCCTTTTCTGTATATCTCTATTGTATAAGGGGTTTCCTGCACTTTATCGCACATGTATATGTATTGGCCTTTGGCCCTCAGTGAATGCCAATTGCTCATTATCCAACATGGTATCAGATGCCAGGCTAGCCACTTCCTCCCGCACGCTGCAACTCCGTGCACTCCGTACCTAGCCTGCCCGCCGCCTGCTGTCTCCGACCGTCGCCGGCCGCCTGCTCCCTTGCCTCTCCACATCCAGCTTCTGCCTCCTCTCAGCTCCTCACCGTCTGGACGCTCTAGCCACCTCCGCTCCCGTTCGGATGTTGCAGCCGCTGCCGGGGCTCGCCCTGCCGTCGCCGGGGCCCGTCCGGCCGTCACCGCCCCCGGCCTCTCCATCTGCCGCCGAGGCCCATCTGGCTGCAGCTCCTCCTGACCTCCCCAACAGCTCATACGGCCGCAGCTCCTCCCGGCCTCCCCAGTCGCTCGTCCAGCCTCCGCTGCTTCTCCTTGGCTCGTCAGGCTGGCCGCTACCACCGTAGCCCCCGCTCAGATGCTTCCCCCGGCTGCTTCCCGCTAGCGCTCGCTCGAGGGTGGAGCGTCTGCCCCGATCCAGATCGGGTCTTCTGTCTGTTGACCAAAAAAAAGGGCAGAAGCAGCAGAGAGACTTCCTCATGTCCTCTTCGGGCTATGTCGCGGTCCCTCGGTGCTCGGTGATCTTCGATGGCACCAACTATGCAGAGTTTGCAGGGTTCATGCGTATCCATATGCGCGGTCTTCTTCTGTGGGGTGTTCTCTCTTGCGAGGTCCCCTGTCCGCCATGCCCTGTTGCTCCTGTGGCTCCTACCCCGCCGGTGTCGCCGGTCCTTGCTGCTGATGCTTCTCAGGCTGATCGAGATGCAGCCAAGGCGCTCAATGATGGTGCGGTTGATGCTTATGAACAGCAGGTATCTGCCTATTCAGATGCTCTTTCTGTCTACCGGGATGATCTGTCTGCTTACACTCAGTGGTGCAATGATGATGCCTGTGCTGCTGCTGTTCTCACTGTGAGTGTCCTCCATCAGTTTGCTTCGGAGTTCATGGGCCTCGGCACAGCTGCAGCGATGTGGTCTTATCTCTGTCAACGCTATCAGCCCTCTGGTGATGCTTTTTACTTATCTGTGGTGCGTCAGGAGCACGCTCTTCAGCAGGGTGACTCATCTATTGAAGAGTTCTACACACAGAGTTCTGTCATTTGGCGCCAGCTTGACTCTCTTCGGACAGTTGTTTGTGGATCTTGCCGCTGCTGTCAGACTATGCGGTCCGACTTGGAGTTTCAGCGTGTCCATGAGTTCTTATCTCGCCTCTGCTCCGACTTTGAGCCTCGACGTGCTCACTTGCTTGCTCGTTGCCGTGTTCCTATCTCGGAGGTACTTGCTGAGCTTCGTGCTAAGGAGACCCTCCTTCGTTCTGCTGGGTTGCTTGCGGTTCCTTTTGTGTTGGCTGCCTGAGCTCCTGTGTCGTCTGCTCGTCCCACTGCTCCACCGCTCCTGCCCACACCTTCAGGGGGGTGGGTCGCCCTCCATATGTTGAGAAGGGACGGTCGCACCGTGACACCTTCTCTGACTACTGCTCCAGGCCAGGTCACCCAGAGTCTGATTGTGGCCGGAAGCAGCGAAACCAGAGGCGCTCCTCTTCCAGTGGTACTCTTGTGTCGTCATCTACTCCGTCACTCATTGACTAGGACATTGTGCGGCTCAAGCGCCTTCTAGCTTCCTCCGGTTCTTCATCGATGGGTTCTGCGGCTGCTGTGACTGCTTTCACCACTTCATCACCGCGGGCATCTACACCGTCAGGTACATCTTCGTGGGTTCTGGACTCTGGAGCTTCCTTTCATATATCCTCTGATTCTTCAGCTTTGTCTTCTCTTCGCCCTCTTGATTTTCCTATTAATGTTCTTATTGCCGATGGCACATCTCTTCCTGTTGCTAGTCGTGGTATTCTTTCCACTCCATCCTTTTCTGTTCCTAATGTTTCACATGTTCCTCGCCTTACCATGAGATCTTTTTTCCACTGCCCAACTTACTGATTCTGGTTGTCATGTCATTCTTGATACCGACTCTTGCTCCATTCAGGATCGTCGCACCAAGGTTTTGGTTGGTGCTGGCCCCCGGCGCCGTGAGTTAGAGGGCCTTTGGGAGGTTGACTGGCTTTGTGTTCCTTCCGCTGCCACCACTTCTGCCAGCTCTCATGCTCTTGCTGCCTCTTCGTTTGCGTCCTTCCAGCAGTGGCATCATCGCCTTGGTCACATATGTGGCTCTCGCTTGTCATCATTAGTGCGTCAGGGCCTCTTAGGGTCTGTATCTGGAGATGTTTCTTTACATTGTAATGGTTGTAGACTTGGCAAACAGACCCAGTTACCTTATCCTACTAGTCAGTCGGTATCTCAGCGTCCTTTTGACTTAGTTCATTCTAATGTCTGGGGTCCTGCTCCCTTTGATTCGAAAGGTGGTCATCGCTACTATGTTTTGTTTATTGATGATTTCTCTCGCTACACTTGGCTCTACTTCATGAAATCTCGTAGCGAGGTTCTCTCTATATACAAACGATTTGCTGCCATGGTTCACACCCAGTTTTCCACATCTATTCGTACTTTTCGTGCTAACTCTGTTGGAGAGTATATCTCCCAGCTATTGCATGGTTTTCTCGCGGAACAGGGTACTCTTGCCCAGTTCTCATGTTCTGGTGCTCATGCTCAGAATGGCGTTGCAGAACGTAAGCATCGTCATCTGCTTGAGACGGCTTGTGCGCTAATGATTGTCGCTTCCCTTCCACCCCACTTTTGGGCCGAGGTTGTTTCTGCATCCACCTATCTCATCATCATTCAGCCATCGACTGCTCTGCAGGGTGGTATTCCTATGGAGTGTCTCACTGGTCGTTCTCCTGACTACTCAGCTCTTCGTATGTTTGGATGTGTGTGCTATGTCCTTCTTGCCCCGAGAGAACGCACCAAACTGACTGCTCAGTCGGTTGAGTGTGTTTTTGTTGGCTACAGTGTTGAGCACAAGGGCTATCGCTGTTGGGATCCTGTTGGTCGTCGCTTGCGCATCTCGCATGATGTGACTTTTGACGAGTCTCGTTCTTACTACCCACGTCCTTCTTCCTCGAGCTTCTCTGTGGACGATATTTCTTTTCTTCTCCTTCCCGATACACCCTGCTATGTGCCTCATGTTTCACCCCTTCCTCCGGCACCTCTCTTTCATTCTCATTCACCACCGACACCCTCTTCCCCATCCTCCTCCTCCACCTCTCATCATCTCCAGTCCGTCACCCTTTCTCACCGTTTCCTCTTCACTATACTCGCCGCCCTCGTATTGAGGATGCTTCCCCTGATGCGTCTTCCACCTCTGGTGCGTCTCCCTTCACGCCTCCCCCGGTTCATAACCTCCGTGCTCGGCCTCGCCCCCCGCCTGATCGCTATTCTCCTGATCGGTACGGCCTCTCTGTTATTGCTGAGCCCACTTCCGATCGGACTGCCATGACTCAGCCTGAATGGCAGCTTGCGATGGCCGAAGAGCTTGCTTCCCTTGAGCGCTCTGGCACATGGGATCTGGTTTCCCTTCCTTCCAGTGTTCGTCCCATCACCTGCAAGTGGGTATACAAGATTAAGACTCGCTCCGATGGTTCTCTTGAGCGCTACAAAGCTCGACATGTGGCCAATGGCTTTCAGCAGGAGCAGGGACCCAATTATGATGAGACATTTGCTCCTGTGGCCCACATGACCATTGTCCGCACTCTCCTTGTTGTGGCTTCTGTTCGTCATTGGTCTATCTCTCAACTTGATGTCCAGGACGCCTTTCTCAATGGTGAGTTGCGTGTGGAGGTTTATATGCAGCAACCACCGGGGTACTATGCTCCTGATGGTATGGTCTGTAGACTTCGCCGCTCCCTCTATGGTCTTAAATAGGCCCCTCGCGCCTGGTTCGAGCGTTTCACCTCTGTGGTGACTGCCGCTGGTTTCTTGCCCAGTGATCATGATCCCGCGTTGTTTGTTCACACGTCTCCTCGTGGTCGGACTCTGCTCCTTCTCTATGTTGATGACATGATCATCACTGGTGACAACTCTGACTACATTGCCTTTGTTAAGGCACGCCTTCGCGACCAGTTCCTCATGTCTGATCTTGGTCCACTTTGATATTTTCTTGGGATTGAGATCTTCTCAACCTCTGATGGCTTCTACATCTCCCAGGAAAAATACATTCAGGATCTTCTTGCCCGTGCCGCTCTTGGTGACGAGCGCACTGTTGTGACTCCTATGAAGCTCAACGTTCAGCTTCGTGCCTCTGACGGTGACCCTCTTCCTAATCCCACTCGCTATCGTCGCCTCATTGGCAGCTTGTCTACCTTGCTGTTACGCGTCCCGACATCTCCTATCCTGTTCACATCCTGAGTCAGTTTGTTTAAGCACCCACCTCTGTCCACTATAGTCATCTCCTCCGTGTTCTACGATATCTTTGTGGCACAATCTCTCATCGCCTTTTCTTTGCCCGCTCCAGCTCTCTCGAGCTCCAGGCCTACTCTGATGCTACATGGGCTAGTGATCCCTCTGATCGACCCTCGTTGTCTGCTTACTGTGTCTTTCTTGGTGGCTCTCTTATTGCCTGGAAGACAAAGAAACAGACTGCCGTTTCTCGCTCGAGTACAGAGGCTCAGTTGCGAGCCATGGCTATGTTGACGGCTGAGGTGATCTTGTTACAGTGGTTACTTGAGGATTTTGGTGTGTCTGCTACTACCTCTACTCCCTTACTGTCAGACAGTACCGGTGCTATCAGTATTGCGCGTGACCCGGTGAAGCATGAGCTCACCAAGCACATCGGTGTGGATGCCCACTTTGTGCGTGCTGCTGTGCAGGATCAGACTCTCGCTCTTCACTATGTGCCCTCTGAGTTACAGTTGGCGGACTTTTTCACGAAGGCACAAACTCGAGTGCAGCATGGCTTTTTTCTCTCCAAACTCAGTGTTGTTGACCCACCATGAGTTTGAGGGGGGGGGGTGTTAGATGTGTATAGTCCCTTTTCTGTATATCTCCGTTGTATAAGGGGTTTTCTGCACTTTACCGCACATGTATATGTATTGGCCTTTGGCCCTCAGTGAATGCCAGTTGCTCATTATCCAACAAAGCCATCGTCTCTGTAGTCTGATCACATAAGACGCAACAGGGTGCGTGCTGCAGACCACGGCGCGCCAGGCGCTCGGAGGTCCAACAACGATCTTGGCAAGCCATCCACAAGAAGAGCTTGACCCTGTGGGGGGGGGCAGCTGATAGCCCCCGGGAGAGTGTGTCGTAGCAACTCCTGAATGTATGTATACTGGCAGTCGAGGCGCCATTGGAGTACATCCGGGAAGGTGGAAAGATGCACCAAGCGCACTAGCCGCCAGAACCGGATGTATTGCCATAGGGCTTCCTGGATGTCACATAGGGCTCAAGGCGCCCCTGATGTCACATAGGAACAACCAATAGGGGATACGGATAGCTTTCTGTCACATAGGCCTTGAGCCACATACGAACAACCAATAGGGGACGCTCTTTGGGCACGCTTTGGGGCTGCACACGAACTTCGGGGATTTTGAGATGAGAGAAGTGCATATTACACCCTTCAACTCTAGCCCTAGTCTAATATACACCCCCCAACTCCAATACCATCTACTTTACACCCCCCAACTCTCAAAACCAGGCGGAATTTAACCCTCCCCTCCCCGTTGACCGGTTTTAACCCAGTTGACTGGTTTTGACATGTTGACTGGGTGAACAGTAACAAAAAAATCAAAAAATATTTTGGTTTTTCCAATGAGTGAACAGTAAATTCAAAAAAAAAGTTGGAAATAAAATTCAACAAGCAGTTTCGTTTTTTTACCTGGTGAATAGTAAATTCCAAAAATACTTTTTTCCAAAAAAACCGAATTATTTTTGCGTAGACGATTTTTCAGCGCGTGATGTCTGTGACAATTTTCAGCTTGTTTGGACATTTCAGTGGTCTCTCAACAAAAAATATATCAGCCCGAACTGTTAACTGTTTCATGCAAATATAATTCAGAAATTTTTGTTTTCTTATTTTTTTTCCTGAAATTTACTGTTCACCCGGACAAAAAATCAACATTTTAAAAAATCAAAATTATTTTATTATTATTTAATTAGAACTTTTTAAAATTTTACTGTTCAGCCGGTGAAAAAACGTAATTTTTTTAAAATATATTTCTTTTGAATTTACTGTTCACCCAGTCAACAGGTCAAAACCGGTCACCGGGGAGGGGAGGGTTGAATTCCGCCTGGTTTTGAGAGTTGGGGGGTGTAAACTAGATGGTATTGGAGTTGGGGGTTGTATATTAGACTAGGGCTAGAGTTGAGGGGTGTAATATGCACTTCTCTCTTTTGAGATCACTAAATGAATCTACAGTAGCGTGCCACACATTCATCCTGACAGAGTAGAGAATGTTGCTAGCTGGTTATGATTAATAATTCTATTTGTCCCATACAAGCAGTTAACAAGTTTCAGTGTAATACTCCCTCCGTCCCAAAATAAGTGTCTCAACTTTAATACAACTTTGTACTAAAGTTAGTACAAAATTGAGACACTTATTTTAGGACAGAGGGAGTATATGAATATGAAGTACCTACAAGTTAATGATAAGTTAGTTTCAAATGGATATTTATAGGAAATCTAATCAATTGGGTTGGAGTGTTCACTGAAATGTACAACTTGAACACATCCATTTAGTGCAAGATAAGAAAGGTTATCTCACCTAGCAGCTCCAACTTATGTTGTATCTTGTAAGTCATCCTTTTGTTTATTCCTTAGACCTGCAACAAGCTTGCATGTCTTCAAGAAAGCACCCAGTAACTGCACAAAAGGCATTAAGTATGAGTAAGACTCTTCCCATCTTTTTTTTTTAGAAAATGGAAGATATATTATCTCCAGCATCTGCATCATTGATGCACAGAACAAGTATTCTTCTAACTATTAAATACTATTGATCTATCATCATAATGCACAGATATATATCGAAGCACAGAAACCAATTACTTGGAACTTTCACATATAACAGGCACAAACATGCAGGTGCCACAGGAGGTGCAAAATTCAATCACATTAGGTATCCAAAGCAAGTGATTACATTCAAAGAAACAGCTCAAGGATTAGAAATTTAAGTGTGTACAGACCAGGGTAGATGAGTAAGTTAGAATTGGCCACATGACCCACATACCCCAGGATACTGCTGAAAGACGGGAGAATAATGCTCGAGAGTCACATATATCTTTTGCGCAATACTTAGGAGTGCAGTAACCTTGTTTTCCAAAATGTCAACCTGAATCGAATGGGCAAACACTTAAAGAGGTTATAATATGAATTGAGTATACATGTGTTACTGCAGTCAAGCAGAAGCATACTCAAACAAAGAACATAAAATGTATCCCAATCAAAATTTAAAGATATCAGCAGACTCACTTGCATGCTGACAATGAAAAATGTTCTTATTTGCCAAATAATTGCATACCCTCTATAACACAGGAACATGATTATGTAACCATCTACTAGTTTTACCCTCCGATGCTAAAATAATTGAAAATAACAATAGATGAATCAAAATCAGGAACGTAGCTCCGAAAAGATTAAATTCACTTGATGCAGCTAATAAAAAAAGTGGTTTATCTGACAAATGGATGAGCATAGCTTGCACTAAGTGTTTGGATAGGCTTAACTTAGGCTTATAAGCCAAAAGCACAAAACTAGGTTCTTTTTTGGCTTATAAGCCAAACTCCAAAAACCAAAGTTAAGCCCAACCAAACACCCACTAAAGCGTCTTCGCCTGTATCACGCAGCCTTTCAATCAGGATAATTCACTGTCTACTTGATTATAGCCATAAATAAGAAGTGCCCTTTTTTGCGGGGATAAGAAATGCCCTTATGGATTAGATACCTCTCAACATAAGATCAATTGGAAAGGATTGGTCCCTTGTTTAAAAACCAACATCAGATATGACCAGAAAAGAAATACCTCAGCTTCAGCTTTTCGAAGCTCGGACCGTCTTCGGTCTAGCATTTGCTTATATGAGAGGCCCTTCTTTGTTAGTACTATTGCCTGTTGAACCACATGGTTGCATTGATCCCTCAGATCATCTGATCTGAATTCAGCAATACTCGTATCAATTTGTGTGAGAATCAACAATATGGATTATATTCAGAAGATAGATGCACGTACCTTTTCTCATTTCCTTTGATGTCTCCTGAAATTTTATGTTCAATCTCCACAAATTCTTTTGATAAATCCATAATAGATACCATAATGAAATCTAGTTGTATTATGTGCTCATTTTTGCCTAGAAACCCATTGTATTCCAACTTTTTTGTTTCAACTTCATGTAAGGTAGTTGAGGCAATCTCTGTAGTCTGGCTCAGTTTGACGAGCTCCTTATCCTCCATACTCTGCTCACAACTCTCGTATGATCTTGCTGATACATGAGGCTCCATCTCGATATCACGAAGTATCATTTCATCACTCTCTTGCTTGGTTAGCTCTGGATTTTCATGATTATTTTCAATGAAGTGTTCCTTTTCTAGTAACAACAACTTTTCTGTTAGCTTCTGATTTTCTTCATTAGCTAAACGCAATGCCTTCTCCCTTTCTGAGAGTTTAGCTTCAAGTGAGGACACTTCTGCTTGAGAATTCCGTGAGGCATCTTCCATGCTGGTCCTACAGTCATCAACAAAATTTCTTGTCACAGTTCGGTATACTTCATCTCTAATAGTGCTTTCAACATAGAGATCCTCATAGTCTCCTTTAATGATGCCGACTTGTCTCATAATTTGTTCTTCAAGTGACAATCGAAGTGATATTTCCCTCCTGGCATCAGATATCTGGCACGATAATTCCTTAATATCATTCATCTTTTCTGCAAGCAAACCTCTAAGGTGCTGGTTTTCAAGGTACAATGAATCAATTTTATTATCCAATCTGCAATTTTCCTCAAGTGCCTCGCTAGTGCTGCAAACTGTAGGTGCCTTTATGGTACTAGCAATGATTGTGTCAACCCTTGAAATGATGTCAGGAACTTTCTTTCTTAGATGCTCAAATTCTAGATCATGCTTAAGATCTAATGACGCCTTCTCTCGTTTGAATTTGAACAGCTCTTCCGTTTTATCTTGTAAGTACAATTCATGCAACCTCTTTAATTTACTAATCTCAGATCTGAAGTAGTTTATGATTTCTTCCCCAGTTGAACCCTTGAGATGCCGAAAGTCGGATTTTTCAGAAATTACTTCTCTGGGACTTACAGATCTCTGTGTTGCAGACTTCTTGGTTTCCACACTGGAAGATGCAGAGTGTTCCTCCCCTGTTTTCTTTCTTAAGAGATTGTATTTCCATCTGTTACTCCTGTTACCCAGATTTTCATGCTTACTGCGGGGACTATGTGATTCATCTTCTGAAGGTAACAGCATATCCGAAATAGACATCAACTCTTGACGGATTGCACCGCACTGAACCACAGTTTCCTTCCGGTTCTCCCTTAGATTGTTAACAATGGAACTTTGTTCAAAAAACCTCCTCTCTAGCTCATCCTCAAGAGTTCTGATACAGTCTCCAATCATAATGCCGGTGACCTCTAATTGCAAGTCATGCTCCCACTGAAGATCGTGAATTGAAGCGTTGAACAGGCTCAACATGTCCTTAATTTGCCGGAACACCAGTATCAAGAGTAGCTTAAGGTCATTGAACACCTCATCTATCTCTACTATTGGCTTTCCATGATGGCATATCACAGGGCATGAAACATCTGCATCACTGTCATGAACAAAGTTCTGGCTTCTCAAGAGCATCATATCCTCCTTGAGCCTATTAAGCTGTTGATCGACTTCCAGTTTCATCAAATCTAAGTAGTCTGTGTAGTTGATCTCTACATCTGCATCCAGAAGGTGTTGGTGTAGCCGCGACATTACAGTTGCAAACGCCTCAAAGTTGCTTCCGATATCACAGCTGCAATTGCAGGAGAACAAGGATGGCGGTGGTGGCACTGGTGAACCTTCCAAAGACGAGGGTGTGTCGAGAGAAGGCCGATTGAGCAAGGACAAACCATTGTGAGGTGTGCATCGGGATTGGCTAGTGTTGGCTGCTGGTATGGTCAGCCTAGCAAGAAATGGATCCATTCCTTGGTCAAACACCTGCAGCATTTATTTTAAAGAAAAATTACAAACAATTAGTTCTAGGATGATGTTTACGCTTTGGCAGTAGTAGAAAAATGTGCAAGCGGGGCACAGTATTGCCTCATTGTGATGTACAATTCGCTTCTCACTTAACGGCCGACCATTACAATGGGCAGCAAACAGCAAAAATTGTATCTACTCCAGTCCAGCCCACACCAAAAAAACCAGTTGCGGTAAAAATGCACGGAAGTCTAACAGCAGTTGGTTCTCCCTGCTCTTCTTATCCCTACCATTACCAAATACTGGTAGGAAGCCAACCAACAGCAGAGCGCACAGTTGATTCTCTCGCGCAGCTCCCTCGGCTGTCCATAGAACCATAAACAAAAACGGCTGACACGCGTTTCCAGTTACAACCAGCGGCAGCGGGTGACACTCGGTTAACAAGCAAGCTCAACCCAACCCCGAGCCGAGACGGTTGATTTACCGCCAAAATTGACAGTGCAAAAGGAAGCGGAAGCGGGAGCTCGGAGAAACACTTACGGGCTCGATCTGCGCCATGGGCAGGAGTTGCGGCTCCGGCTCCGAAAGCCGTGGCCGCCCCGAAGGGGAGGAGAGGAGCTAGGGTTGGGAGAGGTGGTTGCAGCGGGAGAAGAGGGCAAGGACAGAGAGGCGGTGGAGGAGGGAGCGGTGAAAGCGGGCTGAGGATTGGACCAGGCGGCCGATCGCTGGCTTGGCTTGGCTTGCCGCGGGGAAGACGACACACCAGACAAGTCACCACCGGGCGGGGCGGGGCGGGGCGAGGCGGACGGCGCGGGGTGGTAATAATAACCAACGGACCAGCTGCGCTACGGCCATTTTTGATCGCACGGCACGGAGAAGCTGACGTCGGGGTCCATTTCAACGCGGGGCCCATCGGACGGCGGGGTGGTTGGGAGGTGGGAGTGTGTAGCGACCGCGTAGTGTGGGACATGTGCTGTGTGGCTGGGGCCCAGCAGTCGGTGGGGGAGAGGGAGAGAGAGAGAGAGAGAGTGGGGTGCTGAGCTGGACTGATTATACACGTACAGTACGGGACAAGAGCGAGGGAGATGCGCATGAGTTTGAGGGTGGCCGTCGGATGTGCCCGGTGTGGCGAGCTGGTTCGCCGCTCCCATGGCTTTTTGCCCTTGGGCTTTTTCCTTGGCTTTTGGTCTCTTGTCTTTGCTGCCAAATATTTGTCCCTTCATTTGCGGTTATATTATTCTTGGTTTTCTTAGGGTTATTTTACTCTTGGTTGATTCATCGTAGTATCTATTTTTAGTTAATGACTCAAGTAATCGCGTATCAATCGTTTTTCTTTTCGCATGACTAAAGTAAGGATGTCCTAATTATAGGCTCGAAGAATCGAATTTTAAAGCACGACATTAATAGGTCATTGATACTTTTTTCTAGACAAGTCAAAGGCTGACCCTCCTTTTTATGTGTGCTTTTTAATTTTCAAAAAAAAAGGCTTTAGTCCCGCTCAATATATATATTGTTGAGTATATGTATTATGTGCATATTATGTATTGGGCCCGTCTTCTAGTTTCTTATATAGTTGAGGTTCATGGTCCATCTTTATACGTCATATATACGTGTTTATGCATCAAGAGCAATACATCATATAATTCACATATTCTACATGATATCAGTTTTTTTTAGCTTTTCTCGCTTCCGCCGCCATCTCCCGCGCCGCCACCCGATCTCCCTGCCGCCGCCAATCAATCCACGGCAGCCTCCCGCACGACGCACGACGTGCCTCCCGCGCGCCAACCGCCCCCGCGAGCTGCCCGCTACCCCTCCCGCGAATGACCTGCCTCTCGCGCGACGTGCCTCCCGCGCGCCAACCGCCCCCGTGAACCGCCCGCTACCCGCCACCCGCGCACCCGCCTAGCCGCTCCTGCATCACCGTCCCGCGAACCCGCCTAGCTGCTGCTGCATCACCGCTCCGCGAACCCGCCTATCCGCTGCTGCCTCACCACTGCTGCATCACTCGAGCCGTCCGAACCGCATCTCCGTTGCTGTCGGCGCAAAGTCACTGCCGCTCGTCCGCCAGCCGCATCACCCGAGCCGCCCACTCCGTCCCATCCTCACTATGTCGTCCGTCACCTCCTCCGTGTCCACCAACTCCAACCCATTCGCCGACGCCAACCCTCCCGACGTCAATGACATCCGCAGCCTCAACATCTTCGAGCGGGTGCCGGTTCGTTTCAGGCGGACTCCTCGTACTACACGTGGAAGACCTACTTTTCCCTCGTGTTTCGGGAGTATCATCTCGTTGATCACGTGGACGGCACCGTCGACTCCAGCCTCGTCCCCAAGTTACATGACTGGTCCACCATCGACACTGATACGTCTCCAACGTATCTACTTTTTCTCACGCCTTTCCTCTTGTTTTGGACTCTAATTTATATGATTTGAATGAAACTAACCTCGGACTAACGTTGTTTTCAGCAGAACTACCATGGTGTTGTTTTTGTGCAGAAATAAAAGTTCTCGGATTGGAACGAAACTTTTTGAGGATTTTTTATACCAATAATAAGAATTTCTGGAGCCAATACCCACCGGAGAGGGGCCCCTGGGTGGGCACAACCCACCAGGGCGCGCCCCCCTCTCCTGGCGCGCCCAGGTGGGTTGTACCCACCTGGTGGCCCCGCTGACAACCCCCCTGATACTATAAAATCACATTATTCCAGAAAAAAAATCAGGGAAAAAGAATTATCGCGATCCACGAGACAGAGCCGCCGCCAAACCCTGTTCTTCCTCGGGAGGGCAGATCTGGAGTCCGTTTGGGGCTCTGGAGAGGGGGATCTTCGATCTTCGTCATCACGAACCTATCTCCATCGCCAATTCCATGATGCTCCCCACCGAGAGTGAGTAATTTCTTCGTAGGCTCGCTGGTCAGTGAGGAGCTGGATGAGATTCTTTATGTAATCGAGTTAGTTTTGTTAGGGCATGATCCCTAGTATCCACTATGTTCTTAGATTGATGTTGCTATGACTTTGCCATGCTTAATGCTTGTCACTTTGTGCCCGAGTGCCATGATTTCAGATCTGAACCGTTTATGAATTCATCATTTGTAACACCCACAATGCGGCTATATATCCCACGTGTCGGGGCACGACTTAGAGGCATAGCCGCATGGTAGGTTTGTCGCAAGAGGGGTAATCTTCACACAATCCCATGTACTGAATAGAAAGGGATAAAGAGTTGGCTTACAATCTCCACTTCACACAATACAAAAATATCATACATTATCCAGGATACAATCAAGGCCCGACTACGGAACCAAAATAAAGAAAGACAACCCCAAATGCTAGATCCCCGATCGTCCCAACTGGGCTCCACTACTGATCAACAAGAAACAAAACAAAACAACGATCAAGATCTTCATCGAGCTCCCACTTGAGCTGGGTTGCGTCATCTGCACTGGTATCGCCGGCACCTGCAACAGTTTGGAAGTATCTATGAGTCACGAGGACTCAGCAATCTCACACCCGCGAGATCAAGACTATTTAAGCTTATGGGTAGGAAAGGGTAGTGAGGTGGAGCTGCAGCAAGCACTAAGCATATATGGTGGCTAACTTACACAAATAAGAGCGAGAAGAGAAGCAACGCAACACAACAAGAAGCTAGAAGTGATCAAGAAGTTATCCTGAAACTACTTACGTTCAAGCATAACACAAGACTGTGTTCTCTTCCCGGACTCCGCTGAAAAGAGACCATCACGGCTACACACGCGGTTGATACATTTTAATTAAGTTAAGTGTTAAGTTATCTACAGCCGGATATTAACAATTCCCATCTGCCCATAACCACGGGCACGACTTTCGAAAGCTCAAAACCCTGCAGGGGTGTCCCAACTTAGCCCATCACAAGCTCTCACGGTCAACAAAGGATATTCCTTCTCCTAGGAAGACCCGATCAGACTCGGAATCCCGGTTACAAGACATTTCGACAATGGTAAAACAAGACCAGCAAAGCCGCCCGAATGTGCCGACAAATCCCGATAGGAGCTGCACATATCTTGTTCTCAGGGCGCACCGGATGAGCAATTCGTACAACTAAAACCAACCCTCAAGTTTCCCCGAGGTGGCGCTGCAAGGAGCTCTAGTTTGGACCAACACTCAGAGGAGCACTGGCCCGGGGGGTTAAAATAAAGATGACAACCCGAGGGAAAAAGGCTTAGGTGGCAAATGGTAAAACCAAGGTTGGGCCTTGCTGGAGGAGTTTTATTCAAAGTGAACTGTCAAGGGGTTCCCATAACACCCAACCACGTAAGGAACGCAAAATCAAGGAACATAATACCGGTATGACGGAAACTAGGGCGGCAAGAGTGGAACAAAACACCAGGCATAAGGCCGAGCCTTCCACCCTTTACCAAGTATATAGATGCATTAAAGTAAATAAGATATATTGTGATATCCCAAACATATCCATGTTCCAACATGGAACAAACTTCAGCTTCACCTGCAACTAGCAACGCTATAAGAGGGGCTGAGCAAAAGCAGTAACATAGCCAAACAATGGTTTGCTAGGAAAGGTGGGTTAGAGGCTTGACATGGCAATATGGGAGGCATGATAAAGCAAGTGGTAGGTATCGCGGCATAGCAATAGATCGAGCAACTAGCAAGCAAAGATAGAAGTGATTTCGAGGGTATGGTCATCTTGCCTGAAATCCCGCAAGGAAGAAGAACGAGTCCATGAAGAAGACAAACAGACGTAGTCGAATGAATCCTCACAAACGCGACGTTATCGGAACTAACCCGAAGAAGCAAAACCGGAAAGAAGCAAACAACATGGTAAACAATCATCACATAAACATGGCATGATGCACAACCAAGTATGATGCATGTCCGGTTTAATGAAGCATGGCATGGCAAAGTGCACAAGCAATCCTACAAATTAAGTGGAGCTCAATATGCAACTCTGTTTCATATTGACGAAACACCACATGACTTATTTAGTTCTCTCCCGTTTAAACTACTCAACAAAATTAAATGTTGTTTAAACATGGCAAGAGGTGGAGCATAAGTAAACTAAACATTTAGGCAAGTTTAAATGAAGCCGGAAATAACAAACAACAATTCCGGTAAATCCCCATATGCATTTAGCAATTTAATGCAAACAACAATTTAAAACATTTTAAATGTTATTAGCATGATGCGGATGGCATATGCAAGTTTATGCAATTTTATGAAAATGTTGATAAGAGCATGATGAATCATTTGTCATCGTGGCGGAAATGAAAGGGGCCCCACGACAACGATTATGAAAACGGTGCCACGACAACATTTCGGTTCCAGTAACTCGATTGAGATGCCGGTGCAAAATAAAATGTGACGTGAGCATGTCATGCAAGATGGTGGGGTGATCCCGGATACAGGGTTCCCACATGTCGATGACAAGGCAAAAGAGGGGCAACGTGCACCGACAGTTCGGACTTGAGGCGAACAAGGGTGCATCTCATACAACATGCATTCATTCGTTCACGGGCGTCGTCTCGGGGTTATACCTTCCAAGGGTGCATTCTCGGAGCGATTCGGGTACGTCGAGGGAAGTAGAGGAAGTAGGCGTTCCGCGACGGTAGTAGAAGTAGTGGTACTATCGGTCCTCAGTGGTAGTGGGAGTGGTGGTTCATGAGTCGAAGAGGAAGTGGTTGTTCATGTTCGAGGAGCGGTAGTGGTACACGGTCATCATCGAACTTGGCGTCACATCGTGTAGACGTACATATTCCATAGATGTTCATGTCATCGGTGTCGTGGTACTTGGGGTCTTCGGACTTGCCGGTCTCATCAACTCGAAAAGGTACTTGGCGTTCTTGGCGATTCTGAAGACGGCGGTAGATGTACTTGGTGTCAATATAGTCTTCGGGTACTTGACGACTCCGGACGGGGCAACAAAACATAGTCGACCTTGACGTTTCAGTGTTGTAGTGGAACGAACGTCCGTGTAGTCTTGTCGGTGTAGGTACTTGGTGGTATCCGTGCGTAGAGGTACTTGGCAGTTTCGTGTAGACGAACTTGAGGTACTCCGGGGCAGAGGTCGCAATGTTGCAACGATGGTCTCGACGCATCCAGATCAAAGAAAGGCCAAGTGGCCTCGGGCATTGCAGATCAAGGCAGCGGCGGGCGCTCGTCTCCTGCTCGAAGCAGAGGCGAGGCCGACGGCACATGACTTGGGGGCGCATGGAAGCTGAAGGGCGGAGCAGGTTCGGGCGCAGGAAGAGGCTGGCGAAGCAGGCTTGGCAGCGCAGCAGGCGAGCTGGGGACTCCTGGATCGAACGCAGGACGAACCGATCTCGGCCAGACCGGGTCAAAAACGGGGCGCAGCGGCGCCGGGGTGCTACGGATGAGGACCGGCGTCGAAGATGCGCTCCTGCTGGTCGCCGGCGGCAGCAGGATGAGGTGGCGTTGGGGTTCGCAGTGGTTCCAGGCCGGGCTCCATGGGAACTTCGAACGCCAGCGAAGGCTGGTCAACACGGCGGCGAGCTCTTGTTGGCTGCTGGTGCTCCGGCGGCATCGGAGGCCTTCGGCAAGCTCGAGGACGGGAGGAAGGAGACCTCTAAGGACAGGCGTTGGTGCACGAGCCGAGGAGCTCCTGCTCTTGTGGTCGCGGTCCGAGGCGGCTGCATGGAGGGGGGAGAAGATCGAGACGAGGGGAAAGGGATCGAGCCGAGGCCCCTGGCGGCGCTGAGGGAAATGAGGGAAGGGATCGAGGGAGAAAGAGTTCGGGCGTGGGGCTTCTGGCGGCGCTAGGAGGAGGCAGGGGAAGTTGGGGATCGATCAGATGGGCTCTCCCCCTGGCGCTAGGGTTACGGGGGAAGTGGGCCATGGGCCAAATTGGGCTGCGGGCTCCCTTCTCTCTTTCTCTCTTCTCTTCTTATTTTCTTTAGCAGAAAACAATTAAGGAGAAGAAAAGAAAAGAGGGAGGTTAGGGAAAGAATTTGAGTACGCGGATAAATTTCCCGGACTCGCAAAAATACGAGGAATTTGCCAAAAATGGCCTGAGGATTTTTAGAGGAAGTAAAATCCACACGCGTTGGATTTAACTCGGCAAGTTTGAATTTCGAAACCCATTCAAATGAACTGCAAATGGGTTGAAATTATAGGAGGTGACCCTACACAATAGATGTGATTTATGGGCAGATTTGGAACATTAATGGAGAAATTAAAATTGCAACCCAATTTGCAGTTTAACTTAAAAGGTCGAAAAGGAAGGATAGGAGGTTGAGTCGGGTAAGGGAAGAGTTGAAGAGTAGTGCAATTGTGTTATGGGTGATTCCAAGTTAATGGAATATTTTATAATAGCTCCCTAAATATTAGGAGGATATGTTATAAAGAGAACTCACCATGTGAATTCCCTCGATTTAAATGGACCGAAGATCCATATGGTTTATTTAGTTGAGCTGGAAAGATTAAAGACATGATGGCATGATGCAATGCACCTGATGCAATGATGAATGCAACGAACCAAACAAATCACACGAGAAAACTCGAAAATCAATGAAGGCATCTGAAGCTCCGGTCTTGGGGCGTTACATCATTATATCCATGTTTTAGATCCAATCATGCAAGTTATAGTCACCTACTATGATTATGATCCGGCAACCCCGAAGTGACAACAACCGGGCCCACTCCCGGTGATGACCGTAGTTTGAGGAGTTCATGTATTCACTATGTGTTAATGCTTTGTTCCGGTTCTCTGTTAAAAGGAGGCCTTAATATCCCTTAGTTTCCAATATGGACCCCGCTGCCACGGGAGGGTAGGACAAAAGATGCCATGCAAGTTCTTTTAATAAAGCACGTATGACTATTTACGAAATACATGCCTACATTATATCGATGAACTGGAGCTAGTGTCGTATCGCCCTAGGTTATAACTGTCTCATGATGAATATCATCCAACAAGTCATCGATCAAATGCCTACGAATTTATCCTTATTGATCTCGCTGCGTTACTATTGCTATCATCACTGTTACACTTGCTACAAATTACTTCTATCACTATTACTGTTACCGTTGCTACTGTCACTACCATCAAAACTATCAAACTACTTTGTTACTGATCATATCGCTGCAGATAAGTAATCTCCAGGTGTGGTTGAATTGACAACTTAGCTGCTAATAGCTTCAAATATATTTTTGGCTCCCCTTGTGTTGAATCTATAAATTTGGGTTGAATACTCTACCCTCAAAAACTGTTGCGATCCCTTATACTTGTGGGTTATCGAGACCTTTTTCTGGTGCCGTTGCCGGGGAGCATAACTATATTTGTTGAGTCACTTGGGATTATTATCATACTATCATTATGAAGAATCTGAAGGATCCAAAGACTAATATTTATCCCTCTAAGACGAGGGGAGGTAAGGAACTGCCATCCAGTTCTGCTTTAGATTCACCTTCTGTTATGAGTAAATTTGCAACACCACCACATTCTATAATTTCTGATATGTCTCAAGTTATTGATGATGCTACTTCTACTATGAATGATGATAGTACCTTGCTTGATAATGATGATGTGCCACTTGGTGAATTTCTTGATAAAAAAATTGCTAGAGTTATACAACATGACGTTGTTGAATCTGATGATGAGCTTGAAACTGAAACTCCTGAAACACCTGCTAGAACTAGCCTTCCTAGATATGAATTGCCTAAGGTACCGGAAGGTTATGCTATGAGTGAAGAAGCAACTAGAGATATTCTTGCTTGCAATGATAGAGATGATTTAGAGAAATTAATATGCAAGTATAAAGAAAAATCTTTGAATGCTAAAATGAAATGTGATCCTAAGTTTGCTACTTCACATATCTGTATTTCTGATAAGGATTATGAATTCTCTCTCGACCCAGAGTTAATTACTTTGGTTGAATCTGATCCTTTCCATGGTTACGAAACTGAAACTGTTGTGGCACATCTTACTAAGTTGAATGACATAGCCACCCTTTTTACACATGATGAGAAAACTCTCTATTACTTTATTCTCAAATTATTTCCTTTCTCATTAAAGGGTGATGCTAAAGCTTGGTACAATACTCTTGCTCCTGGTTGTGTGCGTAGTCCCCAGGATATGGTTTATTACTTCTCTGAAAAATATTTTCCTGCTCATATGAAACAAGCTGCCTTACAGAAAATATTTAACTTTGTGCAAACTAAAGAAGAGAGTCTCCCACAAGCTTGGGGGACGCTTTGCCAGTTACTTAATGATTTTCCTGATCATCCTCTTAAGAAAAATGAAATACTTGATATCTTTTCCAGTGGACTAACAAATGCTTCTAGGGACTTCCTAGATAGTTGTGCTGGTTGTGTTTTCAGGGAACAAACTATTGCTCAAGCCGAAGAATTATTGAATAACATATTGAAAAATTATGATGATTGGACTATTCCTGAACCACCGCCTAATCCCACTCCGAAGAAGAGGGTATATTATATCTCAGTCCTGAAGATATGCAAGAGGCAAAGAAATCTATGAAGGAAAAAGGTATTAAAGCTGAGGATGTTAAACATTTACCTCCTATTGAAGAAATGCATGGGCTTAATACACCACCAATGCCTAAGGTGGTAGAGGTAAATTCTCTTATGAAGTTCAATGAAAATGATAATCCTCACAATATGCATCCTAGTCAATGCCTTTATGAGTTTGAAAACTATATTAGGAAACAAGATCACTTCAATGCAAATGTTATGAAACAATTGAAATACAATTCTGATATGATTGCTCGCTTGAGTGACTTGTTATTTAGAATATAAAATGATGTTAGAGGTGTTGGAAAGCATGCTTCTATGGTTCAAACTCAACTAGAACAAGTTGCTAAATCACAAAGAGAATTGCTTGATGAAATGAATCATAATAGGCATGACTTTGCTGTTAGAGTTGTAACTAGAGGAGGTAAAATGACTCAGGAACCACTTTATCCTGAGGGACACCCTAAAAGAATTGAACAAGATTCACAAAGAAACAACACTAGTGCACCTAGTCCTTCTAGAAAGAAAAAGAAAAATTATAGGACTTCAAATTCTTCTAGTGAACCTGAAATAGAGAAACCTCCTGATAATGAAAATGAAACTTCTATCTCGGATGCTGAAACTCAATCTGGTGATGAACACTCACCTAATGATAATGAAAAAGATAATGATGGGGTTCATGAAGACTCTCAAGCAACAAATGATAAAGAACCAAATAATGATGTTGAGATAGAACCACCTGTTGAACTTGATAACCCGCAATCTAAAAATAAAAGATATGAAAAAAGAGACTTTGTGGCTAGGAAGCACGGTAAAGAAAGAGAACTGTGGGTTCAAAAATCTATGCCTTTTCCATCCAAGTTAACTAAAAAGAATGATGACAAAGAATTTGAACGCTTTGCTGAAATGCTGAGGCCAGTCTTTTTGCATACTCGCTTGATTGATATCCTGAAAATGCCTCATTATGCAAAGTATATGAAAGACATCATCACTAATAAGAGAAAAATACCGGAAGCTGAAATCTCCACTATGCTTGCTAATTATACTTTTAAAGATGGAGTACCTAAAAACTTGGAGATCCAGGTATACCAACTATACCTTGCTCCATCAAAAAGAATTATGTGAAAACTGCTTTGTGTGATTTAGGAGCTGGTGTTAGTGTTATGCCTTTCTCTTTATATAAAAGACTTGACTTGAATAAACTCACACCTACTAAAAATATCTTTGCAAATGACCGACAAATCAACTGCTATACCTATCCGTATCTGTAAGGATGTGCCCGTTGTTGTTTCTAATGTTACTATTTTGACTGTGTTTGTTATACTTGAGATGCCCGAGGACGAGAACATGTTGATTATCCTTGGTAGTGAAAGTGCTAGTGATCGACTAGAGGGGGGGGGGTGAATAGGCGATTTTTATGAAAGTCTTCAAAACATGGAAGTTTCGAAGACAAACGATAGAAATAAACCTATTACCGTGCAGCGGAAGGTAGACTACACTAAGCAAGCCATAGTCAAGTATTCAATGAAGTGAAAGCACAATGACTAATAGCAGCTAGGCAGTATAGATCAGGTATGAAGATAGTGTGAAGCCAATCAGAACAATCAGTTACTCAGTGAAGACAAAAGATAATGCAATGACTTCACCAGGGCCAACAGTAACTAAAGGAATGGGAAGGACGAAACCAGTGACTCGTTTAAGACAACGATTTGTTGGACCAGTTCCAGTTGCTGTGAAAACTGTACGTCTGGTTAGGGAGGCTAAGATTCAACTCAGAAGACCACGTCTTCACCTTATTCCCCTTGAGCTAAGGACACCCAGTCCTCGCCCAATCACTCTGGTAAGTCTTCAAGGTAGACTTCCAAACCTTCATAGACTTCGTTCACCAGCGATCCACAATGACTCTTGGATGCTCATAACGCGATGCCTAACCGGCTGGAGGATTCACAGTCCTCAAGTGTAATAAGTCTTCAGATCACACAGACATGAAGACTTCAGTGATGCCTAACACTCTTTGGCTCTGGGTGGTTAGGGCTTTATCCTCGCAAGGAATTCTCTTTCAAAGGCTTCGAGGTGGGTTGCTCTCGAATGACAAAAGCCGTACACTAACTCTGAGCAGCCAACCGTCTATGGTTGTAGAGGGTGGGCTATTTATAGCCACTAGGCAACCCGACCTGATTTGTCCGAAATGACCCTGGGTCACTAAGGAACTGACACGTGTTCCAATGGGCAGATTTCAAACACACGCGGCAACTTTACTTGGGCTACAAGAAAAGTTGACTCATCTAGCTCTGGATAAGATTTGCTCTCATTGTCTTCGCTCGAAGACATAGGATTTTGGTTGAGCATCACTTCAGTCACTCTGACTTTGTTCACTTGGACCCCACTTAACAGTACGGTGGTTCCTATGACTCAACAAAGAAGAAAAGGAGACAACGAAACAACTAAGTCTTCGCGCCCCATAGTCTTCACGCAATGTCTTCTCTTGTCATAGTCTTTAATGTGAATATCTTCACATACCACCATTGTCTTCAATGTCTTCATACATTTTTAGGGGTCATCTCCGGTAGATAAACCGAATCAATGAGGGACTACTACCTATGTTATCCTGCAATTCTCACAAACACATTAGTCCCTCAACCAGGTTTGTCGTCAATACTCCAAAACCAACTAGGGGTGGCACTAGATGCACTTACAATCTCCCCCTTTTTGGTGATTGATGACAAACTGGTTGAAGTTTTCAACGGGGATAAAAGTATGTGAAATGTAAAGGATTTAGGTATTGTCTTCATAAGTGGCAAAGGCTCCCCCTGAAGATGTGCATATAAGTAATTTGCTTTTGGAATGCAAATGCACATGGCAGGTTGTACTTGTGGAGATCCTCTTCAACTTATGACGACAATTCATCATGCATGAAAAGTATGTGAAGATAATGACATGCATAATGAAAAATGGACATCTGCAGAATGACCTAAGTGCGGAAGTTATCATCGCACATGCGGAATTTATCATCGCATCACAGAATAGCAAATAAGTAGCAGACGACCATCGAGTTTAAGTGTTACAACTCAAAGAACCAAATGTATCAAAAAGCGAGAGTTGTAAACACTAGGCAAAATATAAAACCACCGCCCATATGGACCCACTTGAAGACTATAAAACTCATATGCTTCTCCCCCTTTTGTCAGTAAGGACCAAAAAGGTTTGAAGACATAGAACACCTACTCGTTCCCATGAGGAGTTGGTGAAGCAGCAGGGTCGTCGGTGTTGGTTGGCGGTGTAGACGAACTTGGTGCAGTGTTGATTCGCACTGAAGGTGGTGAAGTAGCATCGTCTTCATCATTGATGACACGTGCATTCACTATTGCAGCAGAGGAGGAGAACTCAGAGTCTTCAAGAAACGGAGTACACCGCAGCACAGTCCTTCTCGGAGGTGTTGAGTCAAACTTGAAGCGTTCAGAGAAGCCATCATCTTGAAGATCATCTTTAGAACACATAAGCGTCAGCCCTTTCCATGTACGCCGACAAGTTTCATGGGCGACAAAGGCATTCTTGGTGGCAAGGTTGCGAATCCTGTTTACGTCCACCAAGAGGCTTTTCATTTGGCGCTTCAACCAGTCATGATGCTTATCCTGTTTCTGATGAAGGGCAACCAGAAGCTCTCTGTCATTGAGAACACGAGATCGCTTCTTAGGCCGTTGTGCAACGGTGCTTTCAGTGGCTTCAGTGAGGGCACGATGAGGTGCACGGGTAGTACCAGCCAGAGGATAAACATGAGTGACTGCTTGGACTCCTTCAATGTGTTGTGAGAAGCTTTGATTATCAGCATTTTGAAGACTAAGGGCTCCTTGGCAGGCTCTGGATAGATGGCTTCAACTGACATATCGACATCAGGCAGAAAAATCAGATGATTGCGAGCAGAGGGCTGATAGGTGACAGCTGAGTGTAGTTTGATCAGACGCATAATCCATGGAGCATAAAACTTCAAGCCAAAGAGATCAGATCCCGATGCAGCAAGTTGGCGGATGAAGAAGTCTTGTGCATTGAAGCTTTTGCCGTGAAGAATATGGAAGACCAAAGTCTTCATTGCACCTTCAAGCTTTGCATGTGGAGAATGTCCTTTGATGGGACAGAGAGTTCGCCTTATAATGTGATAGATAGTACGTGGCAGATACTCAAGGTCTTCAACAATGAACTCCTTAGGATATTCAGCATCAGGAGGCAAAGGCTTCATCATGCTAAGCATCTGACTCATGTTGGGTTCAGGCTTGTGAAAAATGCTTTCCATAGCAGCACTGTGAAGCTGACAACCAGGTTCATAAAGATCACCTGGAGTGGGAAGGCCAGTGAGCTCAATGACATCAAAGGCTTTGGCTTCATGATGAACATTGCCTGTCATCCACTCAAGGACCCAAGTCTTTGGATCCCTGTTGTAGCCACGAATATGAAGAGTGGCATAGAATTGGAGCAGCAATTCTTTGTTCCAATGCTCCTTGTCAGTGACGAACTGCAACAAGCCAGACTCTCTGAAGCAATCCAGCGCTTCTTCCAAATAGGGCAGACCAGTTATGACTTCAGTGTCAAGACGCATATGTGAAATGTGACCTTGATTGTAGAAGATGCATGAGTAATAATTGCGCTGCTGATAGCTCCAGAACCGATCAGAAGATATTCTTGCCTTAGAGTAGGGGTTCTTGGCGCTATCAAAGAAGATTTTGTGTGCTTTGAAGCCATTGATATTGAATGATCCGGGTGCAGATGCAGTGCCTGGAAACCTAGGCAGCCTTGGCATTGGCTTCTGAACCTGAGGCCTGTGCTCGACGTGATAGTCAAATTGGGGACCAGCAGCAGGTGGAGGAACAAGAAGAGGACATTTGACAGTGATAAGCTGGCCATAGTTGTATGCTTGCTCGATAGTATGTGGCCTTGGTGGCGGAACAGGAGCAGTGGTATCAACAGAGGCATTGGGCTGCACATCTGTTGCAGGTGCATCATTGGCTTCATTGGCTTCTGGCACAGTGTTTGGTGCAGGCTCCACATTATCTTCAGCTATGACCATGTCATTGGCTTCAGTGGTGTTAGTGGTGGCAGCCTCAGGATTCTCAACCTCCACTTGAGGAGCTGGAGGGTCGGGCACCGACACGTTCACTTCAGGAACAACTTCTTCGGTGATGGGGGGAGTAGGGACACGTTCTTCTGCTTGTTTTTCTTCGGCTGATGCAGCCGGATTGTCTTCAGCAACTTTAGCTTCAGACTCGGAGACATTCACAGTAGGAGTGGCTTCTGGGAACACCTGACGTGCAACAGATTGGTGGTGCACTTCTCCTTCTGGAACGCTCGAAAGAGGGACTTGGGGCCTTGGTCCTTTGTGAAGCCTGCGTAACGCTGGTGACGCCTGTGGAGATGGAGTTGGATGGGCCTCAAAGTCATCTTCTTCTTCTTGCACTGGTGGGGTGACTTGTTGTTGGGGAGTACTCGGGGTGTCTTGTTATTGTGGGTGATCAGCCCATGATGCATCCTGAGCAATTGGCGTCAGAGGACGACCAATGCTGATGAGCTCGCTGTTCGTGAGAACAGGCGATGATACCAAGTTGTGCTCGATCTGAGGAAGAACTACATCATCTTCAACATTGTCATGGTGACCAATGTCTTCAGCAGCGGTGGGGTCAACTGCTGGAATGTCTTCAGCTTCAGGAGCCTCTGTGGAAGCAGGCTCATGAACTACCATCCGTCGTTCTTGATGCGAAGAGTCAGGACGAGCAACCGAGATGGGCTCGACAACAAGGGGCTCTGTGGGAGCAGCCCGATCTTTCTTGGTTTTGCGCTTCTTCTTGGAGGGAGCGACATCAGAAGCTTCAGGATTTTTCCTCTTTCTGGCTTCAGCCTCGGCAGCCCTTGTCTTCTTCAGTTCTGAAGCGGTTGACTTGACATTTGGCTTCGAGCTGGACATGCTGGTTGGGAAGACAATGCGAGGTTCTTTTCGCCTTGAAGGTGCAGATTTGTCAGTCGATGGCTTCTTCTTCTTTGCAGCCATTCTGGGGTCGATGCCAGGACGCCCAAGAGCCTTGCGCTTCTCAGCTTCATTGTAGGCTTGCACGCACTTGTCAGCCAGACTCTTCATGCGCTCATGAGAACCTTTAGCTTCTTCTCGTTTCTTGAGAAAAGCTTCCTTAAGCTCGTGCATCATAACCTTGAAGTTTTTGACATCTTGCATGCTGAGCTTTGCCATGTGCTTCTTGAACTGAGCTTTCTCATAGTCGATCTTGTGCTTCAGTTCAACGATGCGCTGAGCTAGAGCTAGCTCAGAAGCAATGGCGCCATTGAAAGAGACGCTGAGGCCAATTGGAAGTTGCAGATCGTCAAAGCTGAGATTGGGGGTTTCAAACCACTCATCAATGAAGTTGTGGATGATTGCCATGTCAAAGAGAGGCAAATCATTGAAGATTTCTGCTTCTTCCTTGCTCTTAATCAGTTGCTCAAGAGCGTCATCTGCAAGATCTTCATCACTGGACAGATCAATGTGTTCGTCTCGCAGAATGGCAGCAGGGGTCAATGCCCGATCAGTATTCTTTTTCATCTCCATCTTCTTGGAGATACGTGATAGATCTTCAGACTGCACACTGTCTTCAGGAGGTGTAGTAGCCAGTGGCTTCGCACGTGAAGCTTTTGGAGGAGCAGCTGACTTTGAAGCTTTAGCCTTCTTTTGCTTCTGCGGCTTTGGAGTAGGAGCTGGGGCTTCATTAGTGTCGGCATCATCATCAGAATGATCTACTTTGGTACCTTGAAAAGAAATGTGAGTGATAAGGCCATCAAGGTTGTAGAAAGGTCTGATGATATTGGGTTCAGCATCGCGTGTGCCATCAGCCCGGGGAGCAGAAGGACCAGGGTTGAAGTCTAGTCCCAATGACTTCTTGTTTTCCTTGGACGATGCCTTTGTGTGCTGGAAGTTGCGCTTGAAGAGATTATCGTCACAACACCAGAGCAGTGATGATGGGTCGGCATTTTCAGGCTGTGGTCCACGGACCATACAGGGATAGAAACCCTGAGCAATAGCTTCGGCTCTGGTCTTGGGTGGAAGGCTTCGGAAGAGAATGTCACCCCAAGGACTCTTGATGGCATTCTTCTCAGCATACTCCTGGGTCACAAACTTGTATTTAAACCATTGTTCGGCCCAATATCTTCGAATCCATTGGATTCGTGTCTTGCGCTGATTGTAATCCTCTTCTGGATCTGTCTTGTACAGCTCTGAGAGGTCATCAGGCAGATCTCTTGATGTTCCCCCTTGATGTTGTCTGCCACCTTCCTTGCTGATTTCTCTGTAGCCATGAACTTCAAACTGAATGGCTTCAACACGTTCAAAGGCTTCCGCTTGCTGGTCAAACAGGAACTGGCTTCGGGAGAGTTAATGTGATGCTGTAAGAATTCTGCAAACGAATGCAGACTATGAGAACCAAGGGATTCTCCCATGGACATGTACCTGTGACAGCATTAGAGATGCGAGGGAAGGGGAGAGGTCATATGCACTCTCAGAAGATTTTGAAGATAAATCAGTTTGAAGACATTGACCTCATGGTGCGAAGACATTCACTTATGTGTTTGAAGTTGGTTCCAGATTTGTACGAATCCAGGAATTGATACAAGTGAGGAATCTAACTCGTTATGAAGCTTAAGTGAATATACTAGGCATTATATGAGATGCAGACAGGATAGATCTAACATTGAGTAGGCAGAAACCACTTTCGGTAAACAGGATGAATCTTTTAGGATAAAAAAGATGGTAAAAAGAGAGTTTTATTTACCACACGATGAGCTGCTAGATGGGAAGAGTAGGAGACCGAGCAGTTCAATCCACCTTGCCCTAACTTGGCGACGGAGGACACCTACGGCGGCGGCGGAGAGGACGATGACTGCGACCGGCGTGAGGACGGCGTCGGTGAAGTCGCGGCAGCTAAGCGCTTCGTCGCCGGCGTCGTCGAGAGCTAGCGGTAGCGCTAGGGTTTTGACGAGGTGGAGAGGTGGAAGAAGGTTTTCTTGACCGCAGGGGACATGTATTTATAAGGAAGTATGCGGCACAGCGTAATTACGCAGGTGCCCCTGGCAGTTCACATCTGAGGACACGTGGCAAGCATGCAACATACTCGGAGTTGTCCCACGTTCCCACGCCCGCCCGAACTGTCGGATGGTCGTTCCGGCTTCTCTGGATTTCAGGCAATAAGGATAGAGCATTTAAAACAGACTTAATGTTTGTCTCTGTATCTTCTGCTGACAAGGACGCAGAGAAGACATTCGACAGTTTCAATAGAATGCATATGATTTGGACAGATAGAGTTTGAGATAGAAAGCATAGAGAGATTAGGGTCCGATCACATTCACTTGGTTCAAAAGATTCAACAAGGAAGTCGTAGCTATAAGTGTATGCTGTAGAGGACAGAACACTAATATGTATATATCAGAAGACAATCAAATCAACATAGTGAAGATAATCATGAAGACAAGTTGAAATTGAAGACAAACCAAATGTGAAGACATAGAAAATGTAACGCCATGAGTAAAACACTTCAAACAGAATAATTTGGTGGTGTTACCCACAATATAGGAAGTATTAGACCCAGACACGGCGCACAATTATCATGGCGCTCCGAAGTCAAATTCCATGTTAATGTATTCACACTCGGAATGTAAGTCTTCATTGATTGAAGATATACTTTACTTCGTGTGTTGCACATCTATGTCATCAACATGCTTAAGTGTTAGGATGTGTGCCTGATCACAGGACATTTGAGGATTCCAGGATATTTAGCTCACACCGTAACTTGCAAAACCTCTTCTCATCCAAGGGCTTGGTGAAGATAACTGCCAATTGCTCTTCAGTGTTGACGTGTATGATATCAATATCTTCCTTCATAACATGATCTCTGAGAAAGTGATGACGAATTTCAATGTGCTTTGTCTTCGAGTGCTGAACTAGGTTGTTGGCAATCTTGATGGCACTTTCGTTGTCGCAGTAGAGTGGCACTTGCTTCAGATGAATGCCATAGTCTTTGAGTGTTTGCTTCATCCATAGAAGCTGAGCGCAGCAAGATCCAGCAGCAATGTATTCAGATTCAGCAGTGGATAGAGATACACAGTTCTGCTTCTTTGAAGACCAACATACAAGTGATCGTCCCAGAAAATGACATGTGCCTGATGTAGACTTGCGATCCACCTTGTCACCAGCATAATCAGCATCCGAGAATCCAACTAGATCAAACTCTGAGCCCTTTGGATACCATAATCCTAGTGTTGGGGTGTGAGCCAAATATCTGAGAATTCGCTTCACAGCTAAGTGATGCGATTCCTTTGGTGCCGCTTGGAACCGGGCACACATGCAACCACTAAGCATGATATCTAGCCTAGATGCACATAAATAAAGCAAGGAACCAATCATGGAGCTGTATACCTTTTGATCGAACTCTTTACCATTGTCGTCAGGACCCAGATGATGTTTGGCTGGCATTGGCATCGTGAAGCCTTTGCAATCTTGCATCCCAAATTTCTTTAGCCAATCTTTGAGGTATTTCTCTTGAGATATAAAGATGCCGTTGCGTTGCTGACGTATTTGAAGACCAAGGAAGAACTTCAGCTCACCCATCATGGACATCTGATATTGCTCTTGCATCATATATCCAAACTCTTCACTGTATTTCTGATTGGTGCAGCCGAAGATAATGTCATCCACATATATTTGGCACACAAACAGTTCACCATCATATGTCTTCGTGAAGAGAGTGGGGTCGAGGGAACCAGGTTTGAAGCCTTTGCTCTTCAGGAAGTCTTTGAGTGTGTCATACCAAGCCCGAGGGGCTTGTTTGAGGCCATACAGTGCCTTGTTGAGCTTGTACACCATGTCAGGATGTTTTGGATCTTCAAAGCCAAGCGGTTGTGCAACATACACTTCTTCAATCTTGCCATTGAGAAAAGCGCTCTTCACATCCATTTGATACAGAAGAATGTTATGATGATTTTCATAGGCCAGCAGTATGCGTATGGCTTCAAGCCTAGCCACAGGAGCAAATGTTTCATCGAAGTCAATCCTTCAACTTGAGTGTATCCTTGAGCAATGAGACGAGCTTTGTTTCTGACAACTTGACCATGCTCATCTTGCTTGTTGTGATATATCCATTTAGTGCCTATTATATTGTGCTTACGAGGATCAGGACGCTTAACCAGTTCCCATACATTATTCAGCTCAAACTATTGAAGCTCTTCTTGCATAGCTTGAATCCATTCAGGTTCCATGAAGGCTTCATCAACTTTCTTGGTTTCAGATATTGAGACAAATGCGAAGTGCCCACAGAAATTTGCTAGCTGTGTTGCCCTTGAGCGAGTGAGTGGACCTGGTGCATTGATGCTATCAATTATTCTCTCAATCTGTACTTCATTTGCAACACGAGGATGTACAGGACGAAGATTTTGCTCTTGCTGATCATTGTCATCGTTAGAAGGATTGTCTTCAGGTTGATCAGGTGCGGAGATGATAAGTTCCTCTCCAGGCTGAGCTTCAGATGGTATGATTTCTCTAGTTCCCATAAGTTTGATTGATTCACTGGATGGAACTTCATCTAGCACATTTGGCAGGTGCTCTCTTTGCGAGCCGTTAGTCTCATCGAACCGCACATCCACTGTTTCAACCACTTTATAGTGAAAGAGGTTGAAGACTCTGTAGGAGTGCGAATCCTTTCCATATCCAAGCATAAAACCTTCATGTGCTTTCGGTGCCAATTTTGAAGAGTGATGTGGATCCTTGATCCAGCACCTGGCACCAAATACTCTGAAGTAACTGACATTTGGCTTCTTGCTAGTAATGAGCTCATAGGATGTCTTGTTGAGAAGCTTGTGAAGATAAACACGGTTGATGATATGGCATGCAGTATCAATGGCTTCAGGCCAGAATTTTCTTGGAGTCCTGTATTCATCAAGCATCGTCCGGGCCATCTCAATAAGTGTTCTGTTCTTGCGTTCCACGACGCCATTCTGCTGCGGCGTGTACGGAGCTGAGAATTCATGTGTGATGCCCAAAGTATCAAGATACGTATCTAGGCCAGTGTTCTTGAATTCAGTGCCATTGTCACTTCTGATGTGCTTTATCTTGACGCCATAGTTGTTCATGGCTCGATTGGCGAAGCGTCTGAAGACATCCTGCACTTTAGTCTTGTAGAGGATTATATGCACCCAAGTATATCTTGAATAATCATCAACAATGACAAAGCCATAGAGACAAGCAGTAGTAGTAAGAGTTGAGTAATGAGTGGGACCGAAAAGGTCCATGTGGAGCAGTTCGAAGGGTTGAGTCATTGTCATGATTGTCTTCGAGGGATGCTTGGCCCTCGTCATCTTTCCTGCTTCACAGGCACCACATAAGTGATCCTTCTTGAACTTGACGCCCTCGATGCCTATGACATGCTTCTTTCTTGCAAGAGTGTGCAAGTTCCTCATGCCAGCAAGCCCTAGCCTTCGATGCCAGAGCCAGCATTCTGAAGCTTTTGCTAGAAGACATACAGCAAGTTGTGGTCCTGCTGAGAAATCTACCACGTACAAATCATCTTTCCGATACCCTTCAAAAACTAGAGACTTGTCAGATTCCATTAGAACAAGGCAACGATATTTTCCAAACATCACAATCATGTTTAAATCGCAAAGCATTGAGACAGACATTAAGTTGAAACCAAGGGATTCAACAAGCATGACTTTATCCATGTGTTGATCCCTTGAGATTGCAACTCTACCTAGACCCAATACCTTGCTTTTACCAGTGTCAGCAAATGTGATGTGACTTTTGTCAGATGGACATAAGGTTGAGTCCATAAGAAGACTTCGCTTGCCAGTCATGTGATTAGTACACCCACTATCAATAATCCATTCTGAAGCAGCTGGTGTCGTACCCTATAGTGCAGTTAGGGGGATATGCTTCACGAAGAGAATTGTGAAGCATAAACATTTGACGAGCAAGTGGATTATGAAAGCTTAGATCAAGGTTAGGACTTATCGGGCAATTAGCAAGCGACTCAGGAACAAAATACATAATAAGACCATTTGGGCATTTGATCTTGCGCCCTACAAGATGTTTAAGGTCCCCAGCAATAGCTTCAGATGATTTTGGTTTTCGGCTGGAGACCTTTCCCTGCAAAAGAGAGTTAAGCTTTCTTAGCCACCCACATCTTCAAGGGTGGCTTCGAAGCAATGAGTCTATGTGCAACATCTGAGAACTTTGGCTTTGCAGCCCTAGCAAAAAGTCTTGCAGGTGGACAATAGTACTCATAAGAATAAGCAGAGTAGTTCTTGGTCTTATGAACATGGCGGTTTGATGAAATGCGCTCATATTCATAGGCCTGAGTATGGCTTCCCTGCAAAACATTTGCATTAGTGCGACTCAGGTGAGTCCTTTGTCTGTATGAAGCCTTTGGACCATATGAAGCCTGTGGTCTGGGGTTTGTCTTCTTCACTTGTGGTGTCATGACGACATTTACAGGAAGATTCTCCAAACACCTTTTCGGCACCCAGACTTTCTTCATAGGCGGCCCATTCCTGCAGTTAGTACCAACATACCTGGCAAACACTTCACCATTCTGATTCTTAAACAGTTTATAGTTTGCATCAAAGGATTCATCAATAACAATGGGATTAACATAAGTGAAGCTAGATAGGGTGGATGGATCCACTGAAGGTTCCTTTGCAGCAACCCATGTGGTTTTGGGGTACTGCTCAGGTTTCCAGTAAGAGCCATCAGCATTCATTTTCCTTTCGAACCCAACACCCTCTTTCCTAGGGTTTCGGTTCAGGATCTGCCTTTTGAGAACATCACATAGTGTCTGATGCCCTTTGAGACTTTTGAACATCCCTGTTTCAAGCAATGTCTTCAACCTAGCATTCTCATCAGCAATAGCAGTGGCATCCTCACAGAGGGGTTAGTTACCACATCAGCAGTTGAAGATATTGAAACAGAAGCAGTAGTAGAACATTCAGCAACAGAAGTAGCGTTATCACGCTCAATGCATTTAAGACATGGTGGTTCAAATCCTTCCTGAGTGGAACTGATATGTTTTGCGCGAAGTGACTCGTTTTCCTTTTGAAGATCTTCATGAGCCGCTCTCAATTTCTCAAGATCTTGCTTCCTTTAAAGATAATCATAGGAAAGCTTTTCATGAGTTGTTGAGAGCGTTTCATGATGACTTTCAAGTTCCTCATACTTAACATGAAGATTTTTTATGTCTTCAATTAAGGACTGAGATCGAGTCATTTTAGCGTCTAACAAGTCATCGCTTTTTTCTAATAGTTTTTGAATATGTTCCATAGCTTTCTGTTGTTCAGTTGCAATTTTAGCAAGTGTTTTGTAGGTGGGTTTGGAACCACAATCAGAGTCATCTTCACTTGATGTTTGATAGTGAGTGGTGCGTGCGTTTACCTTGGCACCACGTGCCATGAAGCAGTAGGTGGGAGTGGAGTTGTCCTTGTCATTAGCATCGGCGTTGGTGACGAAGTCATTGTCTTCAGTGTTGAAGATGGACTTGGCAACGTAGGCTATAGCCAGACTTGCAACGCCAGAATCAGACTCCTCCTCAGACTCCACCTCTGCCTCCTCAGAAGAAGACTCCTCCTCTGAATCCATTTCCTTGCCGACAAACGCGCGGGCTTTGCCAGATGAGCTCTTCTTGTATGATGAAGACTTTGAGGAAGACTTGGAAGAAGACTTTGAGTATTTCTTCTTCTTCTTGTCGTCAGAATCATACTCCTTGCTCTTCTTCTTCTTGTTGTTCTCATTGTCCCACTGCGGACACTCAGAGATGTAGTGACCAGGTTTCTTGCACTTGTGGCATGTTCTCTTCTTATAGTCATGAGCAGAAGCTTCATCATTTCTTGAGTTGGATCGTGAAGACTTTCTGAAGTCTTTCTTCTTGGCGAATCTCTGGAACTTCTTCACAAGCATAGCAAGCTCCCTTCCAATGTCTTCAGGATCATCAGAACTGCAGTCAGATTCTTCATCAGATGAGGAAACAGCTTTTGCCTTCAAGGCGCAAGTTCGCCCATAGTTGTGACCGTAGATGTCTCTTTTCTCAGAAAGCTGAAACTCATGTGTGTTGAGCCTTTCAAGTATGTCAGACGGATCGAGTGTCTTGAAGTCAGGACGTTCTTGAATCATCAGGGCTAGGGTGTCAAACGAGGTGTCAAGTGATCTCAGGAGTGTCTTGACGATTTCATGCTTGGTGATCTCAGTAGCGCAGAGAGCTCGAAGCTCATTTGTGATGTCAGTGAGGCGGTCAAACATGAGCTGGACATTCTCATTGTCGTTTCTCTTGAAGCGGTTGAAGAGGTTGCGAAGGACACTGATTCTTTGATCTCTCTGGGTTGAGACACCTTCATTGACCTTGGAGAGCCAGTCCCAGACTTGCTTGGATGTTTCCAGAGCACTCACACGGCCATACTGTCCTTTGGTCAGATGACCAAAGATGATGTTCTTGGCAGTGGAATCCAGTTGAACGAACTTCTTGACATCAGCAGTGGTGACACCTTCACCAGCCTTGGGAACGCCATTCTTGACGACATACCAGAGGTCAACATCAATGGCTTCAAGATGCACGCGCATCTTATTCTTCCAGTAAGGATATTCAGTTCCATCAAAGACGGGGAATGCAACGGAGACTTTGATTATCCCTGCAGTCGACATAGCTAAAACTCCAGGTGGTTAAACCGAATCACATAGAATAAGGGAGTACCTTGCTCTGATACCAATTGAAAGTGCTAGTGATCGACTAGAGGGGGGGGTGAATAGGTGATTTTTATGAAAGTCTTCAAAACATGGAAGTTTCGAAGACAAACGATAGAAATAAACCTATTACCATGCAGCGGAAGGTAGACTACACTAAGCAAGCCATAGTCAAGTATTCAATGAAGTGAAAACACAATGACTAATAGCAGCTAGGCAGTATAGATCAGGTAGGAAGATAGTGTGAAGCCAATCAGAACAATCAGTTACTCAGTGAAGACAAAAGATAATGCAATGACTTCACCAGGGCCAACAGTAAGTAAAGGAATGGGAAGGACGAAACCAGTGACTCGTTTAAGACAATGATTTGTTGGACCAGTTCCAGTTGCTGTGACAACTGTACGTCTGGTTAGGGAGGCTGAGATTCAACTCAGAAGACCGCATCTTCACCTTATTCCCCTTGAGCTAAGGACACCCAGTCGTCGCCCAATCACTCTGGTAAGTCTTCAAGGTAGACTCCCAAACCTTCACAGACTTTGTTCACCGGTGATTCACAAATGACTCTTGGATGCTCAGAACGCGACGCCTAACCGGCTGGAGGATTCACAGTCCTCAAGTGTAATAAGTCTTCAGATCACACAGACATGAAGACTTCAGTGATGCCTAACACTCTTTGGCTCTGGGTGGTTAGGGCTTTATCCTCGCAAGGAATTCTCTTTCAAAGGCTTCGAGGTGGGTTGCTCTCAAACGACAAAAGCTGTACACTAACTCTGAGAAGCCAACCGTTTATGGTTGTAGGCGGTGGGCTATTTATAGCCACTAGGCAACCCGACCTGATTTGTCCGAAGTGACCCTGGGTCACTAAGGAACTGACACGTGTTCCAACAGTCAGATTTCAAACACACGCGGCAACTTTACTTGGGCTACAAGCAAAGCTGACTCATCTAGCTCTGGATAAGATTTGCTCTCATTGTCTTCACTCGAAGACATAGGATTTTGGTTGAGCATCACTTCAGTCACTCTGACTTTGTTCACTTGGACTCCACTTAACAGTACGGTGGTTCCTATGACTCAACAAAGAAGAAAAGGAGACAACGAAACAACTAAGTCTTCGCGCCCCATAGTCTTCACGCAATGTCTTCTCTTGTCATAGTCTTCAATGTGAATATCTTCACATACCACCATTGTCTTCAATGTCTTCATACATTTTTAGGGGTCATCTCCGGTAGATAAACCGAATCTATGAGGGACTACTACCTGTGTTATCCTGCAATTCTCACAAACACATTAGTCCCTCAACCAGGTTTGTCGTCAATACTCCAAAACCAACTAGGGGTGGCACTAGATGCACTTACAGGTAGACCCTTCTTTAATACTGCAGGGGCTGTTATTGATTGCAATAAAAGCAAGGTCACTTTTCATATCAATGGTAATGAGCATACGGTGCACTTTCTGAAGAAACAATTCCAAGTGAATGGTATTAATGTTACTGAAAAATCTCCAATAAACACTATTGGAAGTTTTCAAATACCTCTACCTACTGTCAAAATGAAATATGAAATGCTTATTGTTGGGAAATGCATATCCCCATTGAGGTAACTTAGTGATTTACGAAAGTTCTTCGGTTTCATGCTAACAGAAACTGGTTGTTAATAAGAGTTGATCAACCTTATTAATGAATCATTTTTGAGCGGTAGGAAGTTGATGAATTTAGTAAGCACTACTTTCCATCCCTACCTTTTGTTTTCTGTTTTATTAGTTACATAAAATAAAATGCCATGTTTTGTCTGTTTTTTTGAATTTCCCGTGCAATAAAAAATGACCCAAAAATAAAAGTTCTCAGAATGGCTTGAAAAATTTATATGACTTTTTCCTGAATATTTAAGATTTTTTGGTGCAAAAATAACCAGAGGGGGGGTGCACCAGGTGGGCACAACCCACCTGGGGCGCCAACACCCCCTAGCGTGCCCAGGGGTTGTGGTCCCCACGTGGGCCCCCTCACTTATCTCTTCGTCCCACATTGTCACCTATCTCCAGAAAAAAAATCACTCTCCCTCTCTCTCCCAAGTTCTTGCTCATTTTGCTTCCATTTTCGATCTCTTTGCTCGAAACTCCATTTCTGAAACTATTTCGGGAGGATTTATGCTACTTAATAAATCATAACCCTTCAGAAGGGTTATGCCAAAAAATCACTCCTGCACCTTAATAAATCTCAGGGCAAAATACATGGTGGGATTTATGCTACTTGTTTGGCAGCTCACTTCGAGGTTGAGATACGCCCTCATGATTACCCTCTGACCAAGGTGTACCTAGACCGTGCAGCCATGGATCACCATCACTTTCTTGCACATGATCGTCCTAACATTGCCATTCCTTATAACTTGGTCTATAACATTGACACTCGTGATGTTATCCCCTTGCCTGCACCTGCTTAGTTTGATTCTGTTGCCAAGGGCGGATATCGGATTATGCCTGCAGACATCCTCGCCTACTGGAACGCTCACACTGCTGCAGAGGCTGCACAGGCACCTCCACAATGGGATCAATGGATGCCCGCTCCTCAGCAGTGGGATGAGTGGATGCCCGGTCCTCAGGATCCATACTACCCTCCAGGCTACTGATTCACTACCAAGTTAGGCCAAAAGCCTAAGCTTGGGAGAGTACGTGTTTCTCATCGACATTATATTCATGTTCACATATCATTCTATCTGTCGGTGTTCACACTTTTTCATTGTATCATCCATGCTTAGATTTATTTTTCTTGCTTTATTCTTGTGTGTTTGAAAAACTTTAGAAAAACCAAAAAAATAGTTGTAGTAATTTACTTTCTATGCATGCTTAGTAGTAGTACTAAAAAGAAAATCCAGAAAGATTTCCTTGTTCTTCTTTTTGCTTGCTGGGAGCTTTCCCGTGTAAATAGTTTTCCTCGTTTTTCCTTTTTATTTGCTTGTTGAAGAAAAACCAAAAACTCCAGAAATATTTCAGTGTGTTTCTCTGAAATTCTCTTCTTTTATTCGAGTTGTACCGAGGAGAAGACCATGCTGAAAATGTTGAGTGGCTCTCATATGAATAACTGTTGAACTAATAAGAGCTCATTTTACCTTGTCTTCGCCTATTGAATAAAATGTTTGCAGATTCAAGCTTAGTCCATGGCACTCTTGCACTATTATTATTTCCATATCATTCGGTCGTGCAAGTGAAAGGCAATAATGACGATATTCGATGAGCTGGCCGTGGCAAAGAGAAACCGGTTTGAACTCGACTTTTTTTGTCTGTGTAAATATGTTTAACCTAGTGCCCATGATTCAGCCCATTATGATTAAACATGTTTGCAATGACAATTAGAGATTATAGTTTCTCATGCCATGCATAAGTAGCTGAGAGTGGATAATGATTTATCCTAGATATCAACATAGCGTTAAAATGATTGTGATGTAGTATGATGATATGGTATCCTCCTCTGAATGTTCGAGTGGCTTGACTTGGTACATGTTCATGCATGTTGTTGAATCAAAACGAACATAGCCTCTATAATGTTTATGTTCATGGTGTTCATATCCTACTCATGCTAGTGTCCAATGTTACTTATGCATAATGCCTGGTTATGCTCGATGTTGCTCTCTAGCTGGCCTCTTCCCAATCTTAAATTGCTAGCCTTCGCCTGTACTAAGTGGGGATTCTGCCTGTACATCAAGAACCTTGAACCCGAAGTTATTCCAGATGAGTCCACCATACCTACCTATATACGGTATTACCCTGCCATCCTAAGTAAATTTGCACATGCCACCTCTAAAAACTTCTAAAAAATTATCCATTTTGTGTGCCTGGATTGTTCATGGAACGACAGGAGGTGGTCGATATCTTCCATGCTAAGCATGTTATCCTCAGGTCGAGTGTTTATTCACTCGCCATCGCACGAGGAAATAGGCGGTAATAGGGATGCCCAGTCCCAAACTGCAAAATACAAAAAAAGAGTTCATCTCTTACATAATCAAACAAAAACTCCCAATGGAGTCAAAACCTTTACTTTCCGCTTGGGGACCACCACTAGCGTGCTTAGCATGGAAGATGTTGATAACTAATGTTCGTGAAGTGAATAAGAAGGGTGCATGTCTCAAAATATAATTTATCGCTATTCTAAAAAGAGCTCTGGCACCTCTGCAAATCACTGCTTCCCTCTGCGAAGGGACTTTCTATTTAATTTTATGTTGTGTCATCACCTTCTATAAACAAGCGCCAGAAATTGAGTAGAGCACAACGGTCATGATTTATGCATTGTGTATAGCTAATATTGGGTGCATCATGACTGGATCTTTTCTACCATGAATTACAATGTTTAGTCGCTACTTGAACTTCAGAGGCGCTCTGCATTTATGTTTTGCGGTCTCAGAAATGGCTAGCGAGATACCATTATTCTCATATTATATCATGATTGTTTTGACAACGTGCTGTTGTTTGAGAAAACTTAGTATTTCTCGCTAGCTGATTATGTCATTGATATGAATCATTATAATCTTTAAGATTTATTGTTAACATGGTTAGTTATAATGTTGGATGAAAACCTGGGTGCTGTTTAAGCTTATTTATGCAAACAAGAGCAAAAGAGTTTGTAAAAGTTTTCTTTCTCACTTTCAGTTTATCAACCGAATTGCTTGAGGACAAGCAAAGGTTTAAACTTGGGGGAGTTGATACGTCTTCAATGTATCTACTTTTTCTCACGCTTTTCCTCTTGTTTTGGACTCTAATTTGCATGATTTGAACGACGCTGTTTTCAGCAGAACTACCATGGTGTTGTTTTTGTGCAGAAATAAAAGTTCTCGGAATGGAAGGAACTTTTTGAGGATTTTTTATACCAATAATAATAATTTCTGGTGCCAAGACCCACCGGAGAGGGCCCCCTGGGTGGGCACAACCCACCGGGGAGCGCCCCCCTCTCCTGGCACGCCCAGGTGCATTGTACCCACCTGGTGGCTCCGCTGACGACCCCCTGATACTATAAAATCACATTATTCTAGAGAAAAAAATCAAGGAAAAAGAATTATCGTGATGCACGAGACGGAGCCGCTGCCAAGCCCTGTTCTTCCTCGGGAGGGCAGATATGGAGTCCGTTTGGGGCTCCGGAGAGGGGGATTTTCGATCTTCGTCATCACCAACCTATCTCCTTCGCAAATTCCATGATGCTCCCCACCAGAGTGAGTAATTCCTTCGTAGGCTCGCTAGTTGGTGAGGAGTTGGATGATATTCATCATGTAATCGAGTTAGTTTTGTTAGGGCCTGATCCCTAGCATCCACTATGTTCTTAGATTGATGTTGCTATGACTTCGCCATGCTTAATGCTTGTCACTTTGGGCCCGGGTGCCATGATTTCAGATCTGAACCGTTAATGAATTCATCATTATATCCATGTTTTAGATCCGATCTTGCAAGTTATAGTCACCTACTACGGTTATGATTCGGCAACCCCGGAGTGACAACAACTGGGCCCACTCCCGGTGATGACCGTAGTTTGAGGAGTTCATGTATTCACTATGTGTTAATGCTTTGTTCCGGTTCTCTATTAAATGGAGGCCTTAATTTCCCTTAGTTTCCAATATGGACCCCGCTGCCACGGGAGGGTAGGACAAAAGATGTCACGCAAGTTCTTTTAATAAAGCACGTATGACTATTTACGGAATACATGCCTACATTTTATCGATGAACTGGAGCTAGTGCCGTATGGCCCTAGGTTATAACTGTCTCATGATGAATATCATCCAACAAGTCACCGATCCAATGCCTATGAATTTATCCTTATTGATCTTGCTGCGTTACTATTGCTATCATCATTGTTACACTTGCTACAAATTACTGCTATCACTGTTACTATTACCGTTGCTACTGTCACTACTATCAAAACTATCAAACTACTTTGCTACTGATCATATTGATGTAGATAATTAATCTCGAGGTGTGGTTGAATTGACAACTTAGCTGCTAATACCTTCAAATATTCTTTAGCTCCCCTTGTGCCGAATCTATAAATTTGGGTTGAATACTCTACCCTCGAAAACTGTTGCGACCCCCTATACTTGTGGGTTATCAACACCACGATCATCCGGTGGTTCTTCCTCACCATCTCGTTGGACCTCTTCCAGACGGTTGTGCAGGACGGTGATGACGCATGCGCCGTGTGGACCAAGCTGAACGGGCTCTTCATCGACAACAAGCTCCAGCATCGCGTTTTTTTTGCAGCAAGAGTTTTTTGGGTGTCACCAGGACAACACCTCCGTCGACGACTATTGTTGTCGCCTCAGCATGCTCAGCGCCGAGCTCAACAAGGATTTCGGCAACGCTGTGGCGAACCTCAGTCTCATCCCCAACCCGTCCTTCGCCAAGTTCGTTGCGTACCTCCGCTTGGAGGAGCGGTGGATGAAGCAGAGGCGCGGGCCATCCACACCGCTCTCGCCACCGGCACCACCCGTGGCGGGTCCTCAATGCCTCCCGCTGACCCGGTCGCGCCCTCGCCTCAGCGCCACCCGGCGCCGCTGCCGTACCCGGTGCCCCAGCAGCCGGGGCTACTCCCACTGCCTTATGGGCCGCCCGCCCCTCCCGCTGAACGGCGCCGCGGGGACTGGCATGGTGGGGGCCGCGGCGTCGGTCAGTAGCAGCAGCCGAGGGCGCCGGCCAGCCCCGTCAGCAGCAGCAGCAGTTCCAGGTGCCCCTCCGTGGGCCTTCGGCTACAACCCGTGGACCGGTGTTGTTCATGCCTACACCATGCCGGTTCCACGGGCTCCTGCATCAACCTTCCCGTGTCGCGCCCTCCGGCGCATCAGGCATACTACGCGGCTCCGCCGCCGTACGGAGGATACCCACTGCCGCAGCTGAGAGGCGCCTACGGTCTTACTGCGGCCCCGCTGCCGCCCTCGCCGGCCCTGCCACCGGCGCCTTGGGATCCGGCGCTCCTCGCTGCATTGCACACCGCGCGTACGCCGAACAACTACACTGGAGGCGGTGATTGGTACATGGACACCAGGGCTACGGCTCACATGTTTGCTCATCCTGGTAATCTTGCCTCCTTCACTCCCGTCACCACCAACCGCCGCATCATTGTCGGTGACGGTTCAACACTCTCTATCACACATGTCGGGCACACTTCTTTTCCTCTAATTCCATGCCTATTACTTTGTCTAACATACTTGTGTCACCTCATCTTATTAAAAACCTTGTTTCCATTCGTTGTTTAACTCATGAAAATCATGTTACTATTGAATTTGATGAGCCTGGTTTTTGTGTCAAGGACGCTCGAACCAGGATGGTAGTTCACCGATGTGACAGCCTCGACGAGATCTATCCGGTGCATCCACCATCCACCTCCACCACCGCACTGGTTGCTCTCTCCGCCAGCGTCGACCTCTGGCACGCTCGTTTGGGTCATCCCAACCCCGTCAAACTTCATCATATTCTTAGGAGTTTCAGTTTCAGTTGTAATAAGATAGAGGATCACACCTGTCATGCCCGTCGTGTCGGCAAAAATGTTTGCCTCCCGTTTAATAACTCCACCACCATAGCTTCTTTTCCTTTTCAGTTGATTCATAGCGATGTGTAGACCTCTCCAGATCCTAGTAATTCAGGCTATTTATATTATCAGGTTATCCTTGATGATTATTCTCACTATATGTGGACGTTTCCTTTACGATGAAAGTCGGATGCACTCTCCACTTTGTCGCCTTTTACTCCTATGTCAGCATGTAGTTTGGGCGTCCCATCCTTGCTCTTCAGATTGACAATGAAAAAGAGTTCGACAACCTTGCTTTTCGCACCTTTCTGTCGCACCACAGCAGAGTGTTTTGTCTCACATGCCCGTATACTTCATAGCAGAACGGTCGAGTCGAACGCGTACTTCGCACTCTGAATGACTGCGTTTGCACGCTCCTGTTCCATGCTAATGTGTCGCCTCGTTTCTGGCCGGACGCACACACTACTGCTTCACTTCTCCTTAACCTTCGCCCTTGCCACCCACGGTGGAACTATGCACCTTGCCATCTTCTCTTCGTACGCCCCCATCCTATGATGGCTTGCGTATTTTCGGGTGCCTTTGCTATCCTAGCACTGCCGACTCCGCTCCTCACAAACTCACACCTCGTTCTGTCACTTGCATCTTCATCGGCTACCCCTCCAACTCCAAGGGATATTGGTGGTACGATCTCGTCTCCCACCGTGTGTTCACCTCCCGGCGTGTTTACTTTGATGAGCATGTGTTTCTATTTCAGCAGGTACCCCCGGCTGTTCCTCCCGTCACCGGTAACACGGGCTCCTCGACGCCTCTCCCAGGGCGCTCACACGCCTCTCTTGGCCCGCCCTGGCTTTGAGGCGCGCCCCCCGCATGCAGCGACTCCTACCGCTGCGGCGCTGGCGTCCCCGACGTTGGCGCCCATGGCCCCCTCGGTGCCCGCCCCTCCGGTGCCCCTGGCCTCCTCGGCGCCCCCGACGCCCACGGCCCCCTGGCACCCCTGGCTCCCCCGGTGCCCCCGACACCCCTGGCGCCCCCGGCGCCCCCGGTGCCCGTGGCCGGTCCGGTCACCCGCGCCCGAACGGGCATTTTTCGCCCGAGCTCGCGCTACGCCTCGGATGTTACGTCCATGCGGCGTCCACTCTGAGCCGTCGCCGTTGCCGTCCTCCGTTCGAGCCGCTCTTCGTGACCTGCTCTGGATGGCTGCGATGCAAGAGGAGTTTGACGCCCTGTTGCGCAACCGGACGTGGCAGCTTGTTCCCTGTCCCCGGCACGCCAACGTGATTACCGGGAAGTGGGTCTTTAAACACAAGCTCCGACCTGATGGTACCCTTGATCACTATAAAGCGCATTGGGTCGTTCGTGGCTTCCGACAATGTGCTGGCATCGACTGCACCGACACCTTCGCTTCGGTCGTCAAGCCCGACACGATACGCACGGTTCTCCACCTTGCGGTCTCCCGTGCTTGGCCGGTGCACCAGATGGATGTCTCCAACGCCTTCCTCCATGGTCACTGAAATGTCTCGAATGTATCTACTTTTTCTCATGATTTCCTCTTGTTTTCGACTCTAATTTGCATGATTTGAATGAAACTAACCCCGGACTGACGCTGTTTTCAGCAGAACTACCATGGTGTTGTTTTTGTGCAGAAATAAAAGTTCTCGAAATGGAACGAAACTTTTTGAGGATTTTTTATATCAATAATAAGAATTAATGGAGCCAAGACCCACCAGAGAGGGGCCCCTGGGTGGGTTGTACCCACCTAGTGGCCCCGTTGACGATTCCCTTGATACTATAAATTCACATATTTCCTGAAAAAATTAGGGAGAAAGAATTATCATGATCCACGAGATGGAGCTGCCTCCAAGACCCGTTCTTCCTTGGGAGGGCAGATCTGGAGTCCGTTTGGGGCTCCGAAGAGGGGATCTTCGTTCTTCGTCATCACCAACCCTTCTCCTGAAGGAAATATGCCCTAGAGGCAATAATAAAGTTGTTATTTATATTTCCTTATATCATGATAAATGTTTATTATTCATGCTAGAATTGTATTAACCGGAAACTTAGTACATGTGTGAATACAAAGACAAATAGAGTGTCACTAGTATGCCTCTACTTGACTAGCTCGTTAATCAAAGATGGTTAAAGTTTCCTAGCCATGGACATGTGCTGTCATTTGATGAACGGGATCACATCATTAGAGAATGATGTGATGGACTAGACCCATCTGTTAGCTTAGCACTATGATCGTTTAGTTTATTGCTATTGCTTTGTTCATGACTTATACATGTTCCTATGACTATGAGATTATGCAACTCCCGAATACCGGAGGAACACTTAGTGTGCTATCAAACGTCACAACATAACTGGGTGATTATAAAGATGCTCTACAGGTGGCTCCGATGGTGTTTGTTGAGTTGGCATAGATCGAGATTAGGATTTGTCACTCCGATTGTCGGAGAGGTATCTCTAGGCCCTCTCGGTAATGCACATCACTATAAGCCTTGCAAGCAAGGTGACTAATGAGTTAGTTGCGGGATGATGCATTACGCAACGAGTAAAGAGACTTGCTAGTAACAAGATTGAACTAGGTATTATGATACCGACGATCGAATCTCGGGCAAGTAACACACGGATGACAAAGGGAACAATGTATGTTGTTATGCGGTTTGACCGATAAAGATCTTCATAGAATATGTAGGAACCAATATGAGCATCCAGGTTCCGCTATTGGTTATTGACAGGAGATGTGTCTCGGTCATGTCTACATAGTTCTTGAACCCGTAGGGTCCGCACGCTTAACGTTCGATGATGATATGTATTATGAGTTATGTTATTTGATGTACCGAAGGTTGTTCAGAGTCCCGGATGTGATCGCGGACACGACAAGGAGTCTTGAAATGGTCAAGACATAAAGATTCATATATTGGAAGGCCACATTCGGACACCGGAATGGTTCGGGTCGTTTCGGAGTACCGGGGGTTACTGGACCCCCCAGGAAGTTATTGGGCCTCATGGGCCTAATGGTGGAAGAGAGGAGGCATGCCAAGGTGTGGGGCGTGCCCCCTAGCCCAAACCGAATTGGACTAGGGCTAGGCCCCCTTTCCTTCTCTTCTTCCTCTCCTTCCTTCTTCTCCTACTTGGACTAGGAAAGGGGGAAACCTACTCCTACTAGGAGTAGTATTCCCCCCTTGGGCGCCCCCCTTGTGGCCGCCCCCTCCTCCTCCCCTCCTTTATATACGGGGGAGGGGGGCACCCCATAGACACCCAAGTTGATCTTTAGCCGTGTGCGGTGCCTCCCTCCACAGTTTTCCACCTCGGTCATATTGTCGTAGTGCTTAGGCGAAGCCCTGCGTCGGCAACTTCATCATCACCATCAACATGCCGTCGTGCTAACGCAACTCACCTTCGGCCTCAACTGGATCAAGAGTACGAGGGACATCATCGAGCTGAACGTGTGCAGATTGCAGATGTACTGTGTGTTCAGTACTTGATCGGTTGGATTGCGAAGACGTTCGACTACATCAACCGTGTTACTAAACGCTTCCGCTTTCAGTCAACGAGGGTACGTAGACACACTCTCCCCTCTTGTTGCTATGCATCTCCTAGATAGATCTTGCGTGATCATAGGAATTTTTTTGAAATACTGCGTTCCCCAACAGTGGCATCCGAGCCATGCTACGCGTAGATGTTATATGCATGAGTAGAACACAAAGAGTTGTGGGCGATAATAGTCATACTGCTTACCAGCATGTCATACTTTGATTCGGCGGTATTGTTGGGTGAAGCGGCCCAGACTGACATTACATAGCCGCGTTCATGAGACTGGTTCTACCGACGTGCTTCGCACACAGGTGGCTAGTGGGTGTCTGTTTCTCCAACTTTAGTTTAATCGAGTGTGACTACGCTCGGTCCTTGTTGAAGGTTAACACAACACACTTGACGAAAAATCGTAGTGGTTTTTGATGCGTAGGTAAGAACGGTTCTTGCTAAGCCCGTAGCAGCCACGTAAAACTTGCAACAACAAAGTGGAGGACATCTAACTTGTTTTTGCAGGGCATGTTGTGATGTGATATGGTCAAGACGTGATTATATAAATTGTTGTATGATATTATCATGTTTTGTAACAAAGTTATCGGCAACTGGCAGGAGCCATATGGTTGTCGCTTTATTGTATGAAATGTAATCGCCATGTAATTGCTTTACTTTATCTCTAAGTGGTAGCGATAGTCGTGGAATCAATAGTTGGCGAGACAACAATGATGCTACGATGGAGATCAAGATGTCAAGCCGGTGACGATGGTGATCATGACACTGCTTTGGAGATGGAGATTAAAGGCACAAGATAATGATGGCCATATCATATCACTTATATTGATTGCATGCGATGTTTATCTTATATGCATCTTATTTGCTTAGTATGGCAGTAGCATTATAAGATGATCTCTCACTAAATTTCAAGGTATAAGTGTTCTCCCTAAGTATGCACCGTCGCTACAGTTCGTCGTGCCGAGACACCACGTGATGATCGGGTGTGATAAGCTCTACGTTCACATACAATGGGTGCAAGCTAGTTTTGCACAAGCAAAATGTTGGGGAACGTTGCAGAAAACAAAAAATTTCCTACGGTTTCACCAAGATCCATCTAGGAGTTCATCTAGCAACGAGTGATTAGATGCATCTACGTACCTTGTAGATCACGAGCGGAAGCGTTCAAAGAACGGGGATGAGGTAGTCGAACACGACGTGATCCAAATCACCGGAGATCCTAGCACCGAACGGACGGCACCTCCGCGTTCAACACACGTACGGTCAGCGTAACGTCTCCTTCTTCTTGATCCAGCAAGAGGGAAGAAGAAGTTGAGGAAGATGGCTCCAGCAGCAGCATGACGGCGTGGTGGTGATGGAGCTGCAGTACTCCGTCAGGGCTTCGCCAAGCGCTATGGAGGAGGAGGAGGTGTTGGAGAGGGAGAAGGAGGCAACCAAAGGCGTGGGATGAAAGCCCTCCCTCCCCCACTATATATAGGAGGGCCAAGGGGGGGGCACCGGCCCTAGTAGATCCAATCTCCTAGGGTGGGTCGGCGGCCAAGGGGGGTTTCCCTCCCCCCCAAGGCACCTAGGAGGTGCCTTCCCCTCCTAGGACTCTTTCCCCTTGAAACCCTAGGCGCATGGGCCTCTTGGGGCTGGTGCCCTTGGCCCATGTAGGCCAAGGCGTAACCCCCTACAGCCCATGTGGCCCCCCGGGACAGGTGGCCCCACCCGGTGGACCCCCGGGACCCTTCCGGTGGTCCCGGTACAATACCGATGACCCCGAAACTTGTCCCGATGGCCGAAACAGGACTTCCCATATATAAATCTTTACCTCCAGACCATTCCGGAACTCCTCGTGACATCTGGGATCTCATTCGGGACTCCGAACAACATTCGGGTTACTGCATATACATATTCCTACAACCCTAGCGTCACCGAACCTTAAGTGCGTAGACCCTACGGGTTCGGGAGACATGTAGACATGACCGAGATCGCTCTCCGGTCAATAACCAACAGCGGGATCTGGATACCCATGTTGGCTCCCACATGCTCCTCGATGATCTCATCGGATGAACCACGATGTCAAGGATTCAAGAAACCCCGTATGCAATTCCCTTTGTCAATCGGTATGTTACTTGCCCGAGATTCGATCGTCGGTATCCCAATACCTCGTTCAATCTCGTTACTGGCAAGTCACTTTAATCGTACCGTAATGCATGATCCCGTGATCGGACACTTGGTCACTTTGAGCTCATTATGATGATGCATTACCGAGTGAGCCCAGTGATACCTCTTCGTCATTCGGAGTGACAAATCCCAGTCTCGATCCGTGTCAACCCAACAGATACTTTCGGAGATACCCGTAGTCTACCTTTATAGTCACCCAGTTACGTTGTGACGTTTGGTACACCCAAAGCACTCCTACGGTATCCGGGAATTACACGATCTCATGGTCTAAGGAAAGGATACTTGACATTGGAAAAACTCTAGCAAACGAACTGCACGATCTTTATGCTATGTTCAGGATTGGGTCTTGTCCATCACATCATTCTCCTAATGATGTGATCCCGTTATCAATGACATCCAATGTCCATAGTCAGGAAGTCATGACTATCTATTGATCAACGAGCTAGTCAACTAGAGGCTTACTAGGGACATGTTGATGTCTATTATTCACACATGTATTACGATTTCCGGATAATACAATTATAGCATGAATAAAGACAATTATCATGAACAAGGAAATATAATAATGCTTTTATTATTGCCTCTAGGGCATATTTCTAACAGTCTCCCACTTGCACTAGAGTCAATAATCTAGTTACATTGTGATGAATCGAACACCCATGGAATTCTGGTGTTGATCATGTTTTGCCCTAGGGAGAGGTTTAGTCAACGGATCTGCTACATTCAGGTCCGTATGTACTTTACAAATCTCTATGTCTCCATCTTGAACATTTTCACGAATGGATTTGAAACGACGCTTGATGTGCCTTGTCTTCTTGTGAAACCTGGGCTCCTTGGCAAGTGCAATAGCTCCAGTGTTGTCACAAAAGAGTTTGATTGGCCCCGACGCATTGGGTATGACTCCTAGGTCGGTGATGAACTCCTTCACCCATATTGCTTCATGTGCTGCCTCCGAGGCTGCCATGTACTCCGCTTCACATGTAGATCCCGCCATGACGCTTTGCTTGCAACTGCACCAGCTTACTGCCCCACCATTTAAAATATACACGTATCCGGTTTGTGACTTTGAGTCATCCAGATCTGTGTCGAAGCTAGTGTCGACGTAACCCTTTACGACGAGCTCTTCGTCACCTCCATAAACAAGAAGCATTTCCTTAGTCCTTTTCAGGTACTTCAGGATATTCTTGACCGCTGTCCAGTGTTCCTTGCCGGGATTACTTTGGTACCTTCCTACCAAACTTACGGCAAGGTTTACATCAGGTCTGGTACACAGCATGGCATACATAATAGAACCTATGGCTGAGGCATAGGGGATGACACTCATTTCTTCTATATCTTCTGCCGTGGTCGCACATTGAGCCGAGCTCAATTTCACACCTTGTAACACAGGCAAGAACCCCTTCTTAGAATGATCCATATTGAATTTCTTCAATATCTTATCAAGGTATGTGCTTTGTGAAAGATCTATGAGGCGTCTTGATCTATCTCTATAGATCTTGATGCCTAATATATAAGCAGCTTCACCAAGGTCCTTCATTGAAAAACTTTTATTCAAGTAGGCCTTAATGCTGTCCAAGAGTTCTATATCATTTCCCATCAAAAGTATGTCATCTACATATAATATGAGAAATGCTACAGAGCTCCCACTCACTTTCTTGTAAACGCAGGCTTCTCCATAAGTCTGCGTAAACCCAAACGCTTTGATCATCTCATCAAAGCGAATGTTCCAACTCCGAGATGCTTGCACCAGCCCATAAATCGAGCGTTGGAGCTTGCACACCTTGTCAGCATTCTTAGGATCGACAAAACCTTCCGGCTGTATCATATACAATTCTTCCTTAAGGAAACCATTAAGGAATGCCGTTTTGACGTCCATTTGCCAAATTTCATAATCATAAAATGCGGCAATTGCTAACATGATTCGGACGGACTTCAGCTTCGCTACCGGTGAGAAAGTTTCATCGTAGTCAACCCCTTGAACTTGTCGATAACCCTTAGCGACAAGCCGAGCTTTATAGATGGTCACATTACCATCAGCGTCTGTCTTCTTCTTAAAGATCCATTTATTTTCTATGGCTCGCCGTTCAACGGGCAAGTCAGTCAAAGTCCATACTTAGTTTTCATACATGGATCCTATCTCGGATTTCATGGCTTCTAGCCATTTGTCGGAATCCGGGCCCGCCATCGCTTCTTCATAGTTCGAAGGTTCACCGTTGTCTAACAACATGATTTCCAAGACAGGGTTGCCATACCACTCTGGTGCGGAACGTGTCCTTGTGGACCTTCGAATTTCAGTAGGAGCTTGATCAGAAGTATCTTGATCATCATCAATAACTTCCTCTCTAGTCGGTGCAGGCGCCTCAGGAACATTTTCTTGAGTTGCGCCATTTTCCGGTTCAAGAGGTAATACTTCATCAAGTTCTACTTTCCTCCCACTTACTTCTTTCGAAAGAATCCATTCTTGGCAACAAAGATCTTGCCTTCGGATCTGAGGTAGAAGGTATACCTAACAGTTTCTTTAGGGTATCCTATAAAGACGCATTTTTCCGATTTGGGTTCGAGCTTTTCAGGTTGAAGTTTCTTGACATAAGCATCGCATCCCCAAACTTTTAGAAACGACAGCTTAGGTTTCTTCCCAAACCATAATTCAAACGGTGCTGTCTCAACGGATTTCGACGGAGCCCTATTTAAAGTGAATGCGGCAGTCTCTAAAGCATAGCCACAAAAAGATAGTGGTAAATCGGCAAGAGACATCATAGATCGTACCATATCTAATAGAGTGCGATTACGACGTTCGGACACACCATTACGCTGAGGTGTTCCAGGCGGCGTGAGTTGTGAAAATATTCCACATTTTCTTAAGTGTGTACCAAACTCGTGACTCAAGTATTCTCCTCCACGATCTGATCGTAGAAACTTGATTTTCCTGTCACGTTGATTCTCAACTTCACTCTGAAATTCCTTGAACTTTTCAAAGGTCTCGGACTTGTGTTTCATTAAGTAGACATACCCATATCTACTCAAGTCATCAGTGAGGGTGAGAACATAAGGATAGCCACCGCGAGCCTCAACACTCATTGGACCGCACACATCAGTATGTATGATTTCCAATAAGTTGGTTGCTCGCTCCATTGTTCCTGAGAACGGAGTCTTGGTCATTTTACCTATGAGGCATGGTTCGCACGTGTCAAATGATTTATAATCAAGAGACTCTAAAAGTCCATCAGCATGGAGCTTCTTCATGCGTTTGACACCTATGTGACCAAGGCGGCAGTGCCACAAGTATGTGGGACTATCATTATCAATCTTACATCTTTTGGTACTTAGACTATGAATATGTGTAGCATTACGCTCGAGATTCATAAAGAATAAACCATTCACCATCAGAGCATGACCATAAAACATATCTCTCATATAAATAGAACAACCATTATTCTCGGATTTAAATGAGTAGCCATCTCGAATTAAACGAGATCCTGATACAATGTTCATGCTCAAACTTGGCACTAAATAACAATTATTGAGGTTCAAAACTAATCCCGTAGGTAAATGTAGAGGTAGCGTGCCGACGGCGATCACATCGACCTTGGAACCATTCCCGACGCGCATCGTCACCTCGTCCTTCGCCATTCTCCGTTTATTCCGCAGCTCCTGCTGTGAGTTACAAATGTGAGCAACCGCACCGGTATCAAATACCCAGGAGCTACTACGAGTACTGGTAAGGTACACATCAATTACATGTATATCGCATATACCTTTCGTTTTGCCGGCCTTCTTGTCCGCTAAGTATTTGGGGCAGTTCCGCTTCCAGTGACCACTTTCCTTGCAATAAAAGCACTCAGTCTCGGGCTTGGGTCCATTCTTTGGCTTCTTCCCGGCAGCTTGCTTGTCGGGCGCGGCAACTCCCTTGCCGTCCTTCTTGAAGTTCTTTTTACCCTTGCCCTTCTTGAACTTAGTGGTTTTATTGACCATCAACACTTGATGTTCCTTCTTGACTTCTACCTCTGCTGATTTCAGCATAGCAAATACTTCAGGAATGGTCTTTTCCATCCCCTGCATATTGAAGTTCATCACAAAGCTCTTGTAGCTCGGTGGAAGCGACTGAAGGATTCTGTCAATGACCGCGTCATCTGGGAGATTAACTCCCAGCTGAGTCAAGCGGTTATGTAACCCAGACATAGTGAGTATGTGCTCACTGACAGAACTATTTTCCTCCATCTTACAGCTGAAGAATTTGTCGGAGACTTCATATCTCTCGACCCGGGCATGAGCTTGGAAAACCATTTTCAGCTCTTCGAACATCTCATATGCTCCATGTCTCTCAAAACGCTTTTGGAGCCCCGGCTCTAGGCTGTAAAGCATGCCGCACTGAACGAGGGAGTAGTCATCTGTACGTGCCTGCCAAGCGTTCATAACGTCTTGTTCTGCAGGGAGAACAGGTGCGTCACCCAGCGGTGCTTGTAGGACATAATCTTTCTTGGCAGCTATGAGGATGATCCTCAGGTTCCGGACCCAGTCCGTATAGTTGCTGCCATCGTCTTTCAGCTTGGTTTTCTCTAGGAACGCGTTGAAGTTGAGGACTACGTTGGCCATTTGATCTACAAGACATATTGTAAAAAATTTAGACTAAGTTCATGATAATTAAGTTCATCTAATCAAATTATAATGAACTCCCACTTAGATAGACATCCCTCTTCTAGTCATCTAAGTATAACATGATCCGAGTTGGCTAGGCCGTGTCCGATCATCACGTGGGACGGACTAGTCAACGTCGGTGAACATCTTCATGTTGATCGTATCTTCTATACGACTCATGCTCGACCTTTCGGTCTTCTGTGTTCCGAGGCCATGTCTATGCACATGCTAGGCTCGTCAAGTCAACCTAAGTGTATTGCGTGTGTAAATCTGTCTTACACCCGTTGTATGTGAACGTAAGGATCTATCACACCCGATCATCACGTGGTGCTTCGAAACGACGAACTTTAGCAACGGTGCACAGTTAGGGGGAACACTTTCTTGAAATTATTGTGAGGGATCATCTTATTTACTACCGTCGTTCTAAGCAAACAAGATGCAAAACATGATAAACATCACATACAATCAAATAATAATAGTGACATGATATGGCCAATATCACATAGCTCCTTTGATCTCCATCTTGGGGCTCCATGATCATCTTGTCACCGTCATACTCATCGACATGTAAGTTGTGATTCCTTTTACAAAAGCATGAACATCTCATACATCACATATAGATCATTCATCATTCATCACAACTTTGGCCATATCATATCACAAAGCACTTGCTGCAAAAACAAGTTAGACGTCCTCTAATTGTTGTTGCAAGTTTTACGTGGCTGAAGTAGGGTTCTAGCAAGAACGTTTTCTTACCTACGTGAAAGCCACAACGTGATTTGTCAACTTCTATTTACCCTTCATAAGGACCCTTTTCATCGAATCCGCTCCAACTAAAGTAGGAGAGACAGACACCCGCCAGCCACCTTATGCAACTTGTGCATGTTAGTCGGTGGAACCGGTCTCACGTAAGCGTACGTGTAAGGTTGGTCCGGGCCGCTTCATCCCACAATACCATTGAAGCAAGATAATACTAGTAGCGGCAAGAAAGTTGACAACATCTACGCCCACAACAAATTGTGTTCTACTCACGCAAGAAGAACTACGCATAGACCTAGCTCATGATGCCACTGTTGGGGAACGTTGCAGAAAACAAAAAATTTCCTACGGTTTCACCAAGATCCATCTAGGAGTTCATCTAGCAACGAGTGATTAGATGCATCTACATACCTTGTAGATCACGAGCGGAAGCGTTCAAAGAACGGGGATGAGGTAGTCGAACACGACGTGATCCAAATCACCGGAGATCCTAGCACCGAACGGACGGCACCTCCGCATTCAACACACGTACGGTCAGCGTAACGTCTCCTTCTTCTTGATCCAGCAAGAGGGAAGAATAAGTTGAGGAAGATGGCTCCAGCAGCAGCACGACGGCGTGGTGGTGATGGAGCTGCAGTACTCCATCAGGGCTTCGCCAAGCGCTATGGAGGAGGAGGTGTTGGAGAGGGAGAAGGAGGCAACCAAAGGCGTGGGATGAAAGCCCTCCCTCCCCCACTATATATAGGAGGGCCAAGGGGGGGGGGCGCTGGCCCTAGGAGATCCAATCTCCTAGGGTGGGGCGGCGGCCAACGGGGGTTTCCCTCCCCCCCAAGGCACCTAGGAGGTGCCTTCCCCTCCTAGGACTCTTTCCCCTTGAAACCCTAGGCGCATGGGCCTCTTGGGGCTGGTTCCCTTGGCCCATGTAGGCCAAGGCGTAACCCCCTACAGCCCATGTGGCCCCCCGGGACAGGTGGCCCCACCCGGTGGACCCCCGGGACCCTTCCGGTGGTCCCGGTACAATACCGATGACCCCGAAACTTGTCCCGATGGCCGAAACAGGACTTCCCATATATAAATCTTTACCTCCGGACCATTCCGGAACTCCTCGTGACGTCCGGGATCTCATCCGGGACTCCGAACAACATTCGGGTTACTGCATATACATATTCCTACAACCCTAGCGTCACCGAACCTTAAGTGCGTAGACCCTACGGGTTCGGGAGACATGTAGACATGACCGAGATCGCTCTCCGGTCAATAACCAACAGCAGGATCTGGATACCCATGTTGGCTCCCACATGCTCCTCGATGATCTCATCGGACGAATCACGATGTCAAGGATTCAAGCAACCCCGTTTGCAATTCCCTTTGTCAATCGGTATGTTACTTGCCCGAGATTCGATCGTCGGTATCCCAATACCTCGTTCAATCTCGTTACCGGCAAGTCACTTTACTCGTACCGTAATGCATGATCCCGTGACCAGACACTTGGTCACTTTGAGCTCATTATGATGATGCATTACCGAGTGGGCCCAGTGATACCTCTCCATCATTCGGAGTGACAAATCCCAGTCTCGATCTGTGTCAACCCAACAGATACTTTCGGAGATACCCGTAGTCTACCTTTATAGTCACCCAGTTACGTTGTGACGTTTGGTACACCCAAAGCACTCCTACGGTATCCGGGAGTTACACGATCTCATGGTCTAAGGAAAGGATACTTGACATTGGAAAAACTCTAGCAAACGAACTACACGATCTTTATGCTATGTTCAGGATTGGGTCTTGTCCATCACATCATTCTCCTAATGATGTGATCCCGTTATCAATGACATCCAATGTCCATAGTCAGGAAATCATGACTATCTGTTGATCAACGAGCTAGTCAACTAGAGGCTTACTAGGGACATGTTGGTGTCTATTATTCACACATGTATTACGATTTCCGGATAATACAATTATAGCATTAATAAAGAAAATTATCATGAACAAGGAAATATAATAATAATGCTTTTATTATTGCCTCTAGGGCATATTTCTAACACAAAATACTCAGGTTAAACTTGAGGAGCCTAGCATATGCAGATATGGCCTCAGAACACTGAGACCAAAATGTCGAGCGTGAATCATATAGTAGATATGATCAACATGGTGATGTTCACCATTGAAAACTTCTCCATCTCATGTGATGATCGGACATGGTTTAGTTGATATGGATCATGTGATCATTTAGATGACTAGAGAGATGTCTATCTAAGTGGGAGTTCTTAAGTAATATGATTAATTGAACTTTAATTTATCATGAACTTAGTACCTGATAGTATTTTGCATGTCTATGTTGTTGTAGATAAATGGCCCGTGCTACTGTTCCTTTGAATTTTAATGTGTTCCTAGAGAAAGCTAAGTTGAAAGATGATGGTAGCAACTACACAGACTGGGTGCGTAACTTGAGATTATCCTCATTCCTGCACAGAAGAATTATGTCCTGGAAGCACCGCTAGGTGCAAAGCCCACTACAGGAGAAACACCAGATGTTTTGAACGTCTGGTAGAGCAAAGCTGATGACTACTTGATAGTTCAGTGTGCCATGCTTTACGGCTTAGAATCAGTACTTCAACGACATTTTGAACGTCATGGAGCATATGAGATGTTCTAGGAGTTGAAGTTAATATTTCAAGCAAATGCACGAATTAAGAGATATGAAGTCTCGAATAAGTTCTATAGCTGCAAGATGGAGGAGAATAGTTCTGTCAGTGAACATATACTCAGAATGTCTGGGTACCACAACAAATTGACTCAACTGGGAGTTAATCTTCCTGATGATAGTGTCATTGAAAGAGTTCTTCAATCACTGCCACCAAGCTACAAAAGCTTCGTGATGAACTATAATATGCAAACGATGGATAAGACAATTCCCGAGCTCTTCGTGATGCTAAAAGCTGCGAAGGTAGAAATCAAGAAGGAGCATCAAGTGTTGATGGTTAACAAGACCACTAGTTTCAAGAAAAATGGTAAAAGGAAGAAGGGGAACTTCAAGAAGAACAGGAAGCAAGTTGCTGCTCAAGTGAAGAAGCCAAAGTCTAGACCTAAGCATGAGACTGACTGCTTCTACTACAAAGGGACTGGTCATTGGAAGCGGAACTACCCCAAGTATTTGGCGGATAAGAAGGATGGCAAAGTGAATGGTATATTTGATATATATGTTATTGGTGTGTACCTTACTAATGCTCGTAGTAGCGCCTGGGTATTTGATATTGGTTATGTTGCTCATATTTGCAACTCGAAACAGGGGCTACGGTTAAGCGAAGATTGGCTAAGGACAAGGTGACGATGCGCGTGGGAAATGGTTCCAAAGTCGATGTGATCGCGGTCGGCACGCTACCTCTACATCTACCTTCGGGATTAGTATTAGACCTAAACAATTGTATTTGGTGCCAGCGTTAAGCATGAACATTATATATGGATCTTGTTTGATGCGAGATTGTTATTCATTTAATCATGGAATAATGGTTGTTCTATTTATATGAGTAATATCTTTTATGGTCATGCACCCTTGATAAGTGGTCTATTTTTATTGAATCTCGATAGTAGTGATACACATATTCATAGTATTGAAGCCAAAATATATAAGTTTAATAATAATAGTGCAACTTATTTTGTGGCACTGCCGTTTAGGTCATATTGGTGTAAAGCGCATGAAGAAACTCCATGCTGATGGGCTTTTGGAATCACTTGATTATGAATCACTTGATTCTAGCGAACCATGCCTCATGGTCAAGATGACTAAGACTCTGTTCTCCGAAACAATGGAACGAGCAATAGACTTATAATACATACTGATGTATGCGTTCCGATGAGTGTTGATGCTCGTGGCGGGGGTCATTATTTTCTAACCTTCACAGATGATTTGAGCAGATATGGGTATATCTACTTGATGAAACATAAGTCTGAAACATTTGAAAAGTTCAAAGAATTTCAGAGTGAAGTGGAAAATCATTGTAACAAGAAAAATAAGTTTCTACGATCTGATCGTGGAGGTGAATATTTGAGTTATGAGTTTGGTCTTCATTTGAAACAATGCGGAATAGTTTCACAACTCACGCCACCTAGAACACCACAGCGTAATGGTGTGTCCAAATGTCCTAACCGCACTTTATTAGATATGGTGCGATCTATGATGTCTCTTTACTGATTTACCGCTATCGTTTTGGGGTTATGCTTTAGAGACAGTTGCATTCACGTTAAATAGGGCACTATCGAAATCCGTTGAGAGGACACCATATGAACTGTGGTTTGGCAAGAAACCCAAGTTGTTGTTTCTTAAAGTTTGGAGCTGCAATTCTTATGTGATAAAGCTTCAACCTGATAAGCTCGAACCCAAATCGGAGAAATGTGTCTTCATATGATACCCAAAGGAGACTGTTGAGTATACCTTCTACCACATATTCGAAGGCAAGATATTTGTTGCTAAGAATGGATCCTTTCTAGAGAAGGAGTTTCTCTCGAAAGAAGTGAGTGGGAGGAAAGTAGAACTTGATGAGGTAACTGTACCTTCTCCCTTATTGGAAAGTAGTTCATCACAGAAATCAGTTCTAGTGATTCCTACACCAATTAGTGAGGAAGCTAATGATGATGATCATGAAACTTCTGATAAAGTTACTACAAAACCTCGTAGGTCAACCAGAGTGGTATGATAATCCTGTTCTGGAGGTCATGTTACTTGACCATGATGAACCTACAAACTATGAGGAAGTGATGGTGAGGCCAGATTCCGCGAAATGGCTTGAGGCCATGAAATCTGAGATGGCATCCATGTATGAGAACAAAGTATCACTACAAAAAAAAATACACTTCCGCGTGTTTGTCACAGTAGGTCGCTTTTTTTGTCATGCATGTACATCCATGACAAATTTATGACAGAATCAAGATAGTCATACCTGTGCTGTCATAGAAGTGTTCCATGACATTACCAAAATTATCATCACGGAAGTGTCCACTTCCATGACGATAAATCGCGCGTCACAGAAGTGCTTTCGTCAAGGGTGACCGACACGTGGCATCCACCCTAACGGAACGCTGTTAAGCTATCGGGTCAGGTTTTGGATCCGATAACCCGTTAACAGCCCCGACCAATGGGGATTTTCCACGTGTAAAATCATCATTGGCTGGAGGAAACACGTGTCAGCTCATCGTCGGGACAGATGTCATCCACTCATTGGACAGAAGGCGCCTATGATACGTTGACACGTGGCACGGCCCAACAGAAGCCCATTCCTGTGAAAAGGCCGGCCCGTTTGACTTGGTCAAAAGGTGGCGGGCCGGCCCATGGAAAGCCTGTTAACGGCCTGTTCGCATATAGCCCATTTACAACCCGCTAACCCAAGGCCCGTTACGCCCTATCAGAATTAGGCCCAGTAGCGTCATCTGGGCCATCCAATATCATTCCAGCCCATTTTCACTTCTGGCCCATGTATGGCCCATGACGTCTTTCGGCCCATATGAGGCCCTATGTAACTCTTGGCCTATTAACGGCCCGTGGTGAAACTGGCCCGTAATGAACAGTGTATCACTTTACACCCATTAACGGCCCGTGGTGAAACTGGCCCATAATGAACAGTGTATCACCTTATACCCATTAATGGCCCGTTATTCCGTTAGGCCTTCTCAGAGCCCATTTATTCTTGGGCTCATTTCCAGCATTCGTTTACTTACGGCCCGTTACTGTCATTTTCTGCTTGTGGGCCAAATTCAGCTCGTGGTTACAGTCGGCCCGTTTGTGGTCCATTAATACGTTGGGCCGTTTTCATAGTGTCATCAAATACGGCCTATTAATGATGGCCCGTTATGGTCGGCCCATGAACGGACGATTCCAACTCTAGCCCGTTTACGGCCAGAATGCGGTCTGTTTGGCCATGTTTGGCTAATCGATCATATGGCCCGTATAAGGCCCATTGATGATACGACCCGTAGAAGGCCCATTGTTTCTACGACCTGTAGAAGCTCCACTGTTTCTACAGCCCGTAGGAGGCCCAGTGTCACTACAGTAAATATTAGCCCGTGGTTATTGTGGCCTAGTTTTAAAAAATAGGTTATTGCAGCCACTAGCTAACCGCAGAAAAAGAACTGCACTGACTACAAGCAAACAAATAAACAAGATAACAAGGAAATAAATAAGCAAGCAACTTACACTAGGCTATCACGACTATTACACATATTACATCCACTAGGCATCAAAGTTCGCCACCAGTGCAAATATAGGGAACACAGCAGCATATAAACGCCGCAGCAAAACAAGTCCAGAATTGAAACCACTTCAGAAGAGCTCAAGAAACAATATCCTGGGTACCCATAATGCTGGCAAGATGCTTAGCAAGCTTATTAACTTTCTCTTGTTTGGCGCTTAAGTCCTACAGCGCTTGCTGTTGCACCATAAAGTATGCATGTGAATTCTGCGGGGACTTCCTCAGTCCTTTGGCTTCCTGTCGCATAACATCTGATCGATGTCTTTCAACTTGAAGTTGATACTCAAGAAGCCGAACTGATTCAGGCAATGAGTTCGAAGAGCTGGTTCCAGCAGTGGTAGCCAGTAACTCGAACACTACATCAAGACAGGACTTTGGGGTTGTCTCAGTGTCTTCAATATAGTTTTTATCAGCTTTCTTGGAGACCAATAGGGATGTCTCACAATCTTGAACCTTATTTGCATTACTTCCTTTACCATTGCATAACAGGGTACTCTTCTCCAATATTTTATCCGTGTTCTAAAAGAGAAACAAACAAACACATCTCAGGTTTACAATATAGTATATGAAACTCATTTTGGTAAACCAGTTCAGTAGTAAGGTGGACAGGATAACAGCATGAAACAAACATATATCTATGTAGTATGGTCACTTAATGGTCTATATCATTCTAGTTTATGTTGCCGAATCAAGATAGATACAGTTCGAATCATATCTATTTAAGACAAAGCAACATAGACAGAATATAAGTGTGGGGAACTACACAACAATAACAACACTTGTAATGTGCATGGCATGAGAACATAACTGTTTATTCAATTGAAACTGAAATCAACATAGAGCAAGTTACAACATCAAACAGCCAAACACGTTGAAGAAATAGGTTTAAAACATACCTGTTGCGCCATTGGAGTTTCAATTGCATCCTTCAAATTTGAAATTAGTTGGTATCAGTAAATACAGTGATGCAAGAGCAAAGTAGTATGAACCATAGCTACGGAACCTGACCTGAGAACAATTCTTCTTCTGCTTTAAGCGTTGACTTCGGGTTCAGAGTGGTGGTCCTCGTGATTTGGGCACTGCAATTGCCTTACTAACTGCTCGTGTTTGGGTGCTCTGTGGTGGAGACGGTGCTGTGTCAACGGGAACTGGGTGTCTATCTGCTGGGGTTGGGGTTAGAAGGGGTGTAGCTGGTTCTCTGTCCAACTGGGTAGGGGTACAATCTGCATGAGTGTGGGTTATGTGTGCTGGGGCTGGTTCTTGGGCAAGTACAACCGTGGTTCTATCTGCATCAACAGGTAGCATGATCTTTTCTGAAGACCGTGTTTTTACTCCCATAGATACTGCCATCACTCCCTCCAATTGAAATGGCCGATAAACAAGAAAAGTAATTGAATGTACAGACATTGTAAGATAGACAGGTGCAATGGATAGTAGGGAAGAAAACATGGCATGAAATAATTCACATTTATGTTGTCTAAGCAACCAGAATAGCAGGACATAATTTCACATATATGATGGCTAATTAAACAGGATAGCATGACACAATTTCACATGTATGATGGCTAACTAAACAGGATAGAATGACATACTTCAAAATATGATGACTATGTAAATAGGATGACATGACTATACGATGTGTCTATTGAAGTGGTTGGCATGCCATAAATCACAAACATGCCGTCGATGGAAACATGATGGCATGATATAATTCACGGATAGAATGACATAATTTAAATATGATGACTATGTAAACAGGATGATATGATATAACTATATTATGTCTTTAGAAAATGGGTTGGCATGCCATAATTTAGATACATGCTGTCTTTGTAAACATCATGGCATGACACAATTCAAATATATGATTTATATACTAAGGAAGTGAGCAGAGGGCAATTGCATATATGATGTGTCAACTATGGAGATGGCATTCAATATTGTGTATATGATGTAAAAACTAAGCATTGCAATACAACATATGCATTATATGAGTAATATAACCCTGCCAAGTATGAGCATACACCTCAGGGGGATAATAGGACTAGTCATCTGCCTCTGAATCCTCATCTGAAGAGCTATCTGTAACCAGCAAGATATCTGCTTCAGCAGGTAGCATTGTCTGCTCTGAAGACCTTGTTTTCACTCCAGATTTCTCCATCACCAATTCAAATGGCTGATGCACATGAAGAGCAGTTGAATATACAAACATTGTCGACAAAAGCAATGAGAAATACAAAAAAATACGGCATGATATAATTCACATATATGACGCTTGCCTAAACAGCATGGCATTGCATAATTCACATACATAATGCCTTGCAACAAGATAACATTGCATAATTCACATATATAATGTCTTGCAACAAGATGGCATTGCATAATTCACATATATGGTAATTAGACACTAAACAGGTGGCATTCACACAAAGCATGTCTAAACTAAGCAAATGACATAGCAATGCAAGATACCATACGCATGATATGAGCAACATAACCTTGCCAAGTTAGGGCATGCACCTCGGGGGGGGGGATATGACTGGTCATCTGTCTCTGAATCCTCCTTTGAGGAGCTATCGGTAACCAGCAAGACATGCGCTTCGTCAGATAGCATTGTCTGCTCTGAAGACCTTGTTTCCACTCCAGATTTTTCCATGACCGTGCCAAATGGCTGATGCACATGAAGAGTAATTGAATGTACTAAAATTGTTGACAAATTTAACACATAATAAAAAAATGATGGCATGATATAATTCACATATAAGATGACTGGCTAACCAGGGTGGCATTGCAAAATTCACATATATGATGCCTGGCTAGACAAAATGGCATTGCATGATTCACATATACGATAAAGAAACTAAACAGATGGCATTGACAGAAAGCATGTCTAAACTAAGCAGATGACATCTTTAATGTATACAGTAAGCAATGCAAGGCACCATATGCATGATATTACCAACATCAGCATGCCAAGTTAGAGCGAAGACCTCATGGGGTAAATAGGAGTGGTCTTATCCTTTTGAATCCCCCTCATAACAGTTATCTTCCTCTTGATTACGATCCGAAATGGGTGGAGGGGGGCTGCCTTTGCGTCCACCATGGAACGACGTCTGCATGAAATTTTATTGCCACGCAAGGCTCGTCTCTTTTGCTCTACATGATCAGTTCCATTGTGTATAATAACTGGCATGCATAGGAATAAAACATAGTGAGATTATGTAAGGAGTGCATGCACAAATCCAGAGTGATGGTAGGAAACTGTGGATAGACCCAAAACCAATGATAGCAGGCAGATAATAGCTTTAGTTAAAAAATACAGATAATGGCTCCTTTAATGTTTGTTTGCACCCAACATGAAACTCATAGTAGACACCGGAGATTAACCAGATAGTAGACAGATAGTACTGATTGCTGCCCCAATATGTACCCCACAACCATTTAAAAACTCAAGTTTCAGCATTAGTTTGGACCTGACTCGCAGTCTAATAGGTGAACACGACGATAATGTAGCATGTTATCATATTAAGCGACGCATAACGTAAGCAGACACGGAAGAGTGCGACCTCTCTTGCGGACCCATGTAGTTCTCAAGGTCATCTGCTCAGTTGATGATGGTAATGCAGTTGCCGTGGCTGCCGGTGGCGGGGAAGAAGATCTGAGGCGGCGAAAGACAGTCTGGAGAGCGGATCCCTGCTGTGGTGAACCCTTCCGTCGTTGGAGCAGCTGAGCTGGGGTGGAACACAGCGCCGCAGGAGCAGGACAAACCACACAAGGTTTTCTTTGACACATATATGTAACAGAAGTAATTGAGTAAGGGCTTGTTTGAATTTGAGGATTCAAACAATGCAGGGATAGGAAATAGACAGGAGTAGGATAGGAATGCAGTGCAAAACAGAGAATTTAAAAACACAGGATTTCTGCCAATCTGGGTGTTTGATTCACAACAACTGGAAGATCACAGGATGCAAAAAAGCATGGTGAGATTAAGTCAAACCACAAGAAAATGTACGTTTATAATGCTATTATGCTACTATCTCTTAGTCTTGTGCTTGATGAATAGGAATATGAAAAGGAGGAGAAGTGGAAATTAGTGTCGGTGTACTAGAGTAAGGGGTACCCTAGTATCCCGAACTTGTGCACGGGCAGTCGCAGCATCCCGCGGCAGGGCTTGCCGGGCGACCGCCAAGGTCCTCCGTGGTTCCTTTGGAGCCATTCAAGAACAAAGTGTCCAAGACAAGAAGACAAGACCCCGACAAGAGGAGCTTGCCGGGAAGGCTAACAAAAGCATCACAAGGCCCCGGCAAGAGGAGCTTGCCGGGAAGGCCACCCAAAGCACTTCAAGGAACTTGCCGCGGCGCACCACGCGTCCCGGCAAGGCCCGGTGAGCGACAAGCTCCCGGACGCGACAAGACAACGACCGCGGCAAGGCGCTTGCCGCGGCAAGCCACCTCTCCGAGCCCGCGCTCCAGTACATCCACCAACGTGTCGCTCTGGGGCCCCTCCAGGCGTACGTGGCGGAAGGCTGTGCAGCCAGGGGCGTGCGGTGGCAAGCGGCGCTGACAAGATCGCCATCGTGGCGAACGGTGGCATCCCTGGCGGTCCCTTTTCGCACTGTTTAGGCGACACAGACGGGCATTAAGGCCCTTGTCCCCTGCCGTCAGGGTTAGGTATGATACACTGTAGCAGGTAGCTGTGCCTACCACAACACCTTTCCATTTTTGCCCTTTACCTCCGTTGCCACCTGTCGGTGACCCCTTAAGCATATAAAAGGAGGCCCGTGTGCAATGTAGAGGGGGGTTCGAACACTCACGCTCGGTCTTGCTAGCTGCTGGTGTGTACTGTAGCACTCCGCGCTCCCGAGCAAGAAATCAATACAAACCACAAAGCAGGAGTAGGGTTTTACGCATCCGTGCGGCCCGAACCTGGGTAAATCGCTCGCGTGTATCGCCTCGATTTGCTCTTTGCGCGACCTCCGCCCCCACCGAACCGAAAGGGACCCGGTCCGCCGGTCCCATAGGTGCCCGTGGATCAGTACCCCGGCATCTTTGGCGCGCCAGGTAGGGGGCGTCGAAGTTGTGCGAACCAGATCCGGCGTTCTCGCGAGCTAGATCTTCATCATCTTCATCAACATGCCGCCGAAGAAGAAGGTTTTGGAGGTAGCTGCTCCGTCCGCGCCGAGCCAACCACCGTCGGAGCAAACGGTTGGTGGGGCAGGCGCCGGCGGAAGAACACGCGTCGACGAGGGAGCTCACGGTGCTGCCAGGTCCAAGGACAAGGCTGCGCTGCCCATCGGCGGCGTAGCCGGCTCCCACAACGACCGGGCGCACTCCAAGACCTCGGCGTCCGTGCATGCACCACGCCCATCTCAGGAGGCGCGGGATTGGCAGCGTCATGGTACTCATGGTACCATGTGTTCGCTAGACCAAGATCGAGCTGGTGGATCTCGGAGCGCTCAGGATCACCATGCACATCAACCTGCTGGCGCGAGCGAGACGCGGTCGCCTGGACGGGGTACTGCTCCTTCTAACGTAGTTAGAAGTCGGAGCATATCCCGCTCATCGCACCGTTCGCCACCGCCAGCCGTCACTGCAGCAGAAGCTTTGGCGCGAGCTCAGCTGCTCCTAGACTATCCTCCAGCGGCGGACAAGATCGACGACTGGAGGGCCACCATCCAGAGTCTCATCGGCTTCGCCAACGGCGACACTCCTTGGCAGCCGAGCACGACGCAGCCGCAGCGAGTTAGCCAGGCACGAGCCGATGGCGACAAGACCGGTGGGGGTGCAACCTCTGTGCACTCCCCACCCCGAAGGCCAAGATCACCGACTCGCCGGATCCACCTCGACAGCGACTCCACCGCGTCATCAGATCCGCGAGCTCGTCGCGATCAGCGCCAAGTTCTTTAAGAACGACAACAAGAAGACGCTCGTACTCGAATCGAGCGCCGGAGAGAAGCGCGGCGTCAATCAGACCAGCGCGCTGGGCCCTCTGTTGACATGCATGCGCCAGGGGAACCAGGCGACTTGCCGTACGCGGTAGGTTGCCCTGCGTTCACCTGTGAGCTGCGGCAAGTCCAGTGGCCCAACACGAAAAATTTCAAACCAGATGTACCCGAGAAGTACGACGGCAAGACGCATCCGTCGGAGTTCCTCAGCATCTACACCATCGCGGTGCAGGCTGCCGGGGGGCGGGACGACAAGATCCTTGCCAACTACTTCCCGTTGGTGCTCAAGCCCAACGTCAGGTCCTGGCTCATGCACTTGCCAGACAACTCCATATCTTCTTGGGCGGATCTTTGCCATCAGTTTGTCGGCGCCTTTACAGGCGGCCACAAACCTCATGGCCAAGAGAGCGACCTTCATCTGCTCGCCCAGAAGGAAGGAGAACCCCTGCGCAAGTACATTCAGAGGTTCAGCCGTGTACAGTACAACATCCCAGACGTCCACCCCGCTGCGGTCATCAGCGCGTTCCATCAGAATGTGCGTAACCGCAGGATGCGGGAGGAGATGGCGATGTGCAGGATCAGAGACGTCAGTGAGCTATATGCCCTGGCCGACAAGTGTGCATGCGCTGAGGAAGGGAGGAGACTCCCCGGAGAGAAGATCGGAGCAGAAGGATCTGACAGTGAGGATGCTGCCCCGGCAAAGAAGAACCGGCGGTGGAACAGGAAGAAGAAAGGCAAAGAGGTGCTAGTCATTGAGCAGTCCGGCAACGAAGGTGGCGCCAAGCAGGCCAAGGTTGGTAGCTCCGGCAAGGAGATTGCCGCGTGCGCCAACTGCCAGGCTGTGGCGGTCGCCGACAAGCAGGACGGCTCCGACAAGCAATACTGCAAGATTCACCGCACCAAGGGCCATGACCTCCAGAGTTGCAAGAAGGTCGAGCAGCTTGTCCAGCAGCAAAAGGCTGAGTACGAGCGGCGCGACAAGGAGAGGGCCCAAGGAGGTGCTGGAGAATCCAGCAAGAAACGCGCCGGCCGGGGAGGACGCCGCGGCAAAGCCAGGCAGCGGCAAGGAGACAGACCCCCCCGCGGCCGCGACAACGATGAAGACGACGACGATGACAAAGACATGGATGATGTTGAGACCAGCGAGCAGGAGTTTCAGAAAGCCACAGAGGTCTTGTGCGTTGATGGCGGTGCCTCTCTGCATGCTTCACACCGCCTATCATCTTTGATATTGAGGACCACCCTGATCGCACGACTGCGGTCGGGTGTTTGCCGATGTTGGTTTCACCAACTATCCGCAACCTCAAGGTCACCAAGATGCTAGTTGACGGCGGGGCCGGCTTGAATCTGATCTCCTCCGCCGTACTCCAGAAACTCCAGATCCCCGACAGCGAGCTCGAAGAGACCGGTACATTCCAAGGAATCAACCCGGGAAGAAGCAAGCCGAAGGGGAAGGTCACGCTGCCAGTAACATTTGGCAACGAGCTCAACTTCAGGACTGAGAGGGTCACATTTGACGTTGCCGATATTCCGTTGCCTTACAATGGGATACTTGGCCGTCCAGCACTCGCCAAGTTCATGGCAGCCTCTCACTACGCATATAACATGCTAAAGATGCCAGGCCCGATAAGCGTCATCTCTATCCCTGGCGACAAGAAGGATGCTCTTATCTGTGCCGACAAGATCTACCGGGAAGCAGCAGCCGTAGAAGATCACAAGTCACTTGCCGCTGAAGCTCCCGGGGGGAAGAAGACCAGATCCGGCAAGAGTTCTGATGCCCACTTTGGCAAGCGCACCTCTTCAGAGTGCTGCGCTGCCGTCGAGGACGCACCATCGAGCTCCACCAGCAAGTGTAAGAAGACGATGGCAGCTCCGCCAGAGATGAAAAAGGTGTCCGCCAAGGAGGACGGCACTGGTGGTACCTTCACCATCAGTGCCACGCTCGACCCTAAATAGGAAAGCGCGCTCGTTGCTTTCCTGCGGGCGAATGTCGACGTGTTTGCCTGGCAACCGTCTAACATCCCCGGTGTTCCCAGGAAAGTGATTGAGCACCACCTTGCCGTTTGTCCTCATGCGCGGCCCGTCAGTCAGGAAGCAAGCAGTGGAGCGCCAAGAATTCATTACAAAAGAAATCAAGAAATTGGAAGCAGCAGGCCTTGTCATAGGAGTGCTCCATCCCACGTGGTTGGCCAATCCTGTAGTCGTGCGCAAGGCAAACGGGAAATGGAGACTTTGTATCGATTTTACTGATGTTAACAAAGCTTGTCCCAAAGACCCATTTCCTTTGCCGCGCATTGACCAAATTGTTGACTCCACAGCCGGATGTGATTTGCTTTCATTTCTTGACGCATACTCAGGATATCATCAGATCTTCATGGCAGAAGAGGATGAGGAGAAGACCGCATTTATTACTCCATGTGGCACGTACTGTTTCTTACGAATGCCTTTCGGATTAAAAAATGCTGGTTCAACATTTGCAAGAGTGGTCCATGTTGCTCTTGAGCCGCAAATACACAGAAATGTGGAGGCCTACATGGATGATATAGTGGTCAAGAGCAAGGACAGAGCAACCTTGATACAAGATTTAGACGAGACCTTTGCAAATCTGCGCAAGATCAGCCTCAAGCTCAACCCGGAGAAGTGTGTGTTTGGAGTTCCCTCAGGCAAGCTTCTCGGGTTCTTTGTGTCTCAGCGGGGAATTGAAGCCAATCCCGACAAAATTAAGGCCATTGAGCAGATTGAAGCACCTGAGCGCGTCAAGGATGTACAAAGACTTGCCGGTTGCGTGGCTGCTCTCAGCAGGTTTATCTCTCGGTCTGCTGAGCGCGCCCTGCCATTTTTCAAATTATTGAAAAAGGCAGGTCCAATGAAATGGACTCCGGAAGCGGAGGCTGCGCTACAAGACTTGAAGAGATACCTGTCCTCCCCTCCAATACTTGTCGCACCTAAGCCACAAGAGAAGTTGCTGCTGTACATAGCGGCAACCAATCAAGTGGTTAGTGCTGCGTTAGTAGCAGAGAGGGAGGCAGATGACGAGCCCGCGACCACGGCAAGCACATCCAGCGACAAGCAGGGGGCTTCCCCGGCAAGCTCTGGTCCCGACAAAGATCAATCTGCGCAGATGCGAGAGGAGATACAGAAGAAAATGGTGCAGCGCCCAGTTTACTTTGTCAGCTCCCTTCTGCAGGGGGCTAGGTCAAGATACTCTGGTGTGCAGAAATTGCTTTTCGGCCTTCTCATGGCCTCGAGAAAGCTGCGCCATTACTTCCAAGCAGATGAGATCACAGTTGTCACTCGCTTTCCGCTGAAGAGGATACTGCAGAATCCAGAAGCGACAGGCAGGATTGTTGAGTGGGCACTGGAACTGTCAAGCTTTGGCCTCTAGTTTGAAAGTACTTCAACTATCCAGAGCAGAGCATTGACAGAATTTATAGCAGAATGGACGCCAACACCAGATGAAGAAATTCCAGAAACGAGCATCCCCGACAAAGAAGCAAGCAAAGAGTGGCTGATGTACTTTGATGGTGCCTTCTTGCTGCAAGGCGCCAGCGCTGGTGTGCTGCTTGTCGCACCCACGGGAGAACACCTCAAGTACGTAATCCAGATGCACTTTCCCAAGGAGCAAGCAACAAACAATACTGCATAGTATGAGGGCTTGCTTGCCGGTCTCCGGATCGCGGCAGACCTTGGGATCAAGAAGCTCATTGTCAGGGGTGACTCACAGCTTGTCGTCCGCCAAGCAAACAAGAATTATCAGAGTCCATTGATGGAAGCTTACGTCGATGAAGTGAGAAAGCTAGAAGAGCACTTTGACGGCCTACAAATGGAACATGTTCCGAGAGCTCAGAACGCCATTGCAGATGGCCTGTCAAAGTGCGCCACACTTAAGTTACCTGTGGAACCAGGGATCTTTGTGCTCAAGCTGACTCAGCCGTCCGTAACGCCATCAACTGGACAGAGCAAGAAGAGGAAGTTGGTTTCTGGTGACTATTTGCCAGCAGAGCTTCCCGAAGCCGCCGCCAAGAAGGTCCCCAAGATCAACGCCAAGAGCGCTGCGGAGCAGTCTACTCCGGCAAACCCCAGGGTTTGTTCCGTTGAAGTAGAAGCTCCCGGCAAGTTTTGCTCCGGCAAGCTTGCCGGGGAACGTCACGCTCCGGCAGAGCCGCAGGTTCTTGCCATAGAAGCAGATGTTCCTGCAGCAGTCCCCAAGATCAACCCCAAGAGCGCTGAGGAGCAGTCTGCTCCGGCAAGCCCCAGGGTTTGTTCCGTTGAAGTAGAAGCTCCCGACAAGTTTTGCTTCGGCAAGCTTGTCGGGGAACGTCAAGCTCCGGCAGAGACCGAGGTTCTCGCCGTAGAAGCGGGCGTTCCCGCAGCCGCAGATTCGCCTTTAATCCTTGTTGTCGAGCCACAAGCTCCAGCATGGGCGCAGCAGATTGTCCATTTCCTTCAGATAGGAGAACTTCCTGAAGAGCAAGAAGAAGCGAAAAGAGTAGCCCGGCGGTCAAGTATGTACCAGTTTGTCGACAAGACACTGTACAGAAGAAGACTCAACGGTGTGAAATTGAAGTGTATTCACCGGGAAGACGGACAAAAGCTGTTGGCAGAGATACATGGAGGCATATGTGGTCACCACATTGGCGCAAGAGCACTTGTCGGCAAAGCATTCCGGCAAGGTTTCTTCTGGCCAACAGCCCTCCAGGATGCAACTGCACAAGTAACCAAGTGTGAAGCGTGCCAGTTCCATTCCAAGCAGATACACCAACCAGCTCAAGCTCTCCAGACGATCCCTTTATCCTGGCCATTTTCGGTCTAGGGGCTCGACATCCTCGGCCCCTTTCCCCGTGCTGTCGGGGGCTTTGAGTACTTGTACATTGCAATCGACAAGTTCACAAAGTGGCCGGAAGTGGAACCAGTGAGGAAGGTGACAGCACAGTCAGCAGTCAAGTTCTTCAGGTCGATTGTTTGCCGCTTCGGGATCCCTAACAGGATAATCACCGACAACGGTACACAATTTACGAGCCGCACCTTCATGCAGTACGTCCAAGATCTTGGCGCCAAGGTCTGCTTTGCTTCTATTGCTCACCCGAGAAGCAACGGTCAAGCGGAGAGGGCAAATGCTGAAGTGCTACGCGGGCTCAAGACCAGAACTTTCGACAGGCTGCACAAGTGCGGAAGAAACTGGATCGAGGAGCTGCCGGTGGTTCTTTGGTCGATCAGGACGACGCCAAATAGAGCCACTGGACAGACACCTTTCGCTCTAGTCTATGGAGCAGAGGCAGTTATCCCCACGGAACTCGTATACGGGTCACCTCGAGTGCTCGCTTATGATGAGCTTGAGCAAGAGCAGCTGCGACAAGATGACGCGCTGCTCCTTGAGGAAGATCGTCTTCAGGCTGCTGTGCGAGCTGCTCGCTACCAGCAAGCTTTGCGCCGCTACCATAGCCGCAAAGTTAATGCCAGAAGTCTCGAGGAAGGCGACCTTGTTCTTCGGCGTGTTCAGTCCGCCAAGAATTCCAACAAGTTGACGCCGAAGTGGGAAGGCCCTTACCGGGTGAAACGAGTCACAAGGCCTGGCGCTGTCCGCCTTGAGACCGAAGATGGCATTCCGGTGAGCAACTCCTGGAACATTGAACATCTTCGCAAGTTTTACCCGTAAGGCGCGGTTGTCGGAACCTGTTCCGGCAACCACCTTTTGTACAAGTCTTGCCGCCGTTGCATGTAATCCTTTGTACAAAGCCGGGCGCAGACCCCGTGCATAAGTAAAGCTCATGTGCCCCGCACATTTTGTCATTTTCATGCTTCCTATTTTTTGCATGTATTATCTGACACTTTGTGCAGCACCTAAACCCCGGTAAGCAATAACGAGCCATAAGGCTCCATATCTTTATTTTCTCTTCTTTCTTTTCTCTCAAGGAAAGAAAGCTTCCCCCGCCCACAAGTTTGCCAGGGAGGAAAGGAGAAGACGATGGTATGGACCAGGCACCGTTCAAGAAAGTTTCGCCTTGCCGGGAAGCAAACAACAGAAAAAGCTAAGTTGCCAAAGTTTGAGCAATCAATTTTTTTAAATTTTAAGTTATCTCCCTTGAACGACCGCACTTTGTATGGAAAACCTGTGCGCGGAGGAACCAACTCGTAGCTAGTTGCGCCCTTATTTTGTTTCGAGTCTGCTCAACAGCTTAAGTGAGCTGCTAGCGCCCTTACCTTGTTTCGAGTCCGCTCAGCAACTTAAGTGAGCCGCTAGCGCCCTTACTTTGTTTCGAGTCCGCTCAGCAACTTAAGTGAGCGGCAACTAGTTGCGACAAGGTTTCTTGCCGGTAGCGGCACCGCCAGCAGGCTGCTGACGTTCCGCACTCAGCGCTCGCGGTTCAGGTGCCTGCACCGGCAAGTTCCCTAAAAGCGTAGGGCAAAAACATACAAAGGGAGGAGTCAAGTAAAGGGAATAACGTTGCAATCACTCCCCAGAATAAAAGTTATATCACAAGGATAACTTGTCGCGGCTCTAATAGTCTGTTTCCATGACATGGTAAGCAGCAACAAGGAAAGAAGAAATGGGCGGCCTAATCTACGCGATCGCCTTCGACCCGCTTGATCCCGCTCACCTTGTCCACAATGGGTGCGACAAGGGCCTTGAGCTCCTCTAGATCAGCCTCCGGCGGCAAGGTCCTGAGGATGTTGGTGAGGCGGAGTCCAGGATTGCGGAAGGCCACCTTCATCAACACTTTCTCGAGGGCCCCTACGCAGATCTTGCGCGATTCGTCGGCCAGCTGCTTGGGGATCCTCTCCCGGAGTCGCTGGAGGGCTGTCGCCACGCCCTTGAAGAACAGGACGAGCTTGGCGCTGGGTTGGAGATTGTCGTTGGAGGAATACCCAAGATCTTCCATCCCCAGCTGCGCCAGCTCCTTATCGATATCTGTGGCGGCGTTCACCAGACTCTCCGTCCAGTGCGTCACAGTCTCTCTGAAGGCGTTCTGGGCGGCGGCAGCACTCTCCAGCAGCGCCTTGTCGGCCTTGATTTCCTCCTTCAAGGCCGCCTCCCGCTTCTTGGCGCTGTCTAGAGTCTTGGTCGAAGTGGTTAGCTTCAACTCAAGATCCACGTTGGAGACCTTGGCGGCGCTGAGCTCTCTGCCCTTCTCGGCGAGATCGGCTTCTAGCTGCGCCACCCTCGTCTTCAACTCCTCCTTGGCGGCCTCGGCGGCGGCAGCGGCGTCCTCTGCTCGTTTGAGGGCTTCACCGAGTTTTCCCTCGCGCGCGGCAAGCTCCTCCTCATGGGCCTCGAGGTTGACCTTCCGCTGCGCCAGCTCGCCCTCCTCCGCGGCTAGCTTCACAGCGGCAAGTCGCTGCCGCTCTTCGGCTTCGGCCTTCTCGAGGAGGAAGGCCTTCCGCGCCTCAGCGAGCTGCTCTCGCTCCTCCGCCAGGGACCGGAGGGCTTCCCGGTGGAAACCCCCGAGCTCTTCCGCGCGCCTTTCGATGTCGGCTCCCGCCTTCGCGACAAGTGCCTCGCGGGACTCCAGCTTGGCTTGCCGCGCGCGGTAGAGCGACATCAACTTCCGCAGCAGCCGCTCTTCTTCAGGCTCGTTGCTGCTGCTGCTTGGCGCGTCGACCAGCTTCAGCCCCGCGGAGGCGAGCACTTCTCCGTCGAAGACCTCCCCCTCGAACGACGCTCTGGAGCTTGATGCCCAGGGAAGATTGATGAAGACGTCGTCGCCAGCCTTCAAATAGACGCCCGGCTGGGGCTCCTTGGAGCTTGGCGCTGCGGCTTCGGCGGACGGGTCGGCGGTCGGCGTAGCGCCCGGCGCTCCTGCGGCCTCTAGGCCGTCAGTACGATCGCCAGACCCCTCGCCAGTTGCTGCAGCGTCAGCCTTGGCGGCCTCTGCGTCGGCGGCATCTCCAGCACGGGCTGTTTCGTCGGTGGCGACCTCGGTCTCCATCTGCCCCGCAACGGATGGATCTGACGGCCGGAAAAGGGGAGAAGAGTCAAACAAAATCCAGCAAAAACTCAGAAGATCAAGAAAAGAAGAACCCGAGAGAAGTTTTGAAGCAAGGGGAGTACCTGCACTAGGCTCTGCGGTCGTGGTCTCCGTCGTCGGGGGGCCGCTGGCGCTGTCCCTCGCCGGAGAACCCTCCCTTGCCGGAGACTTCTCCCTCACCGGGAAGCCTTCCCTTGCCGGAGAATTCTCCCTTGTCGGGGGATTCTCCCTTGGCTCCTGGTGGGGCTGCTCGGCTCCTGCGCAAGTCAACGAACAAATATTAGCAAAGACAAGTACCCAAGCGCGCCTCACGGCAGAAAGTAATTCACACACTTACGCTGGGGGCTGCCCTGGAGGAAAGTCGCCGGCTCCGGCAAGGTTGTCTCGAGCGCGCCACCTGCTGTCGCAGTGGGCTCGTCCTCGATGATGATCACCGGGGCCTTAGCTCTCTTTGCCGCTCTCTGGGCCAGAGTCCTAAAGAGGAACAGATTCAGGGAAAAGCAAGTGAGAAACAAGACCAACAGCAAGAATTGAAGAAATGCAAGTACAGCAAGAGAAGCTTACTCTTCTTCTTCTTCCTCGTCAGAGCTTAACGTGGAGAAGTCGAAGCCCGGCGCGCGCCCGGTGCGAGGAGGCGGAGGAGAAGCTTCCCTTGGCCGCTTGGCGGGAGCAATGGCGGCGGTCTGAGATGACCCCGCTCCGGCTGTCGGTGCGGCGTGAGCAGCGGCAGGAACTGAAGCAGCGGTCCGGCTAGACTCCGCTCCAGTTGCCGTCGTAGCATGAGGCGCTCCCGCGGCAACGGTGTTTGCCGCGGTGGAGCGTGTCACGCGGCGCGGCGACTGTTGACCCGCTTGCCGCTCCGTCACGTCACTCGCCTTGCGGAGGCGCCTTCTTGGTGGGGATGGAGGCTCTGCTTCTGGTGGGCTGTCTGAAGACGAGGTGGAAGAAGAGTTGATTTCCAACGAGCCGCTCGTGTCCTTGGCGGACTCGCTCGGCTCGGCATCACGCCCGGCAAGCTCCTTCTTGCCGGCGGCCTCCCCTCGCTCAGCACGGCTCGCCGCTTCCGCTGCGTCAGCCTCCTCCAGAGTGAACCCAAATTCGCCCGCGGCTGCGGCTGCCGCTGCCTCCTCCATCCTGGTGGCGATGAGCGCCAACTCCGCATCTGTGGTGTCGCGGGTGAGGCCGTCCTTCTCGTCGAGGCGGATTGGCACTTCCACCAAGTCGTCGAAGAATTGCTGCACGACCTCGTCTGCAGGCTCCTGCCAAGTTGGCACAATCCTGTGCGAGTCGCACTCCGGCATTATTGCACGGATGCGGTCGAGCGCGGAATTGTTGCACAAAGGCATGACGCCCCCCGGCAACCTGAACACCTCGGGATGCTGGGGGTCATATTTGAACAGCTCCTGCAGCATCGCGTTGAGCTCCAGGACTGTGAAGTTGTAATTGAGGCCTGGCCGCAGCCTCATGATGTTTGCCGCGTTCTTGAACTCCCAAGTGGGCCTCCCCCGTTCCTGCAGGGGGGCGATGCAGCGGCGAAGGAAGTCTGCGCCAACGGCGCCAACAGTAAGCCCGGCAAGCCTCAGGCGCAGGATCCTGGTGACGGCAATCTTCAGCCTGGTGTCCTCCGGGGCCATGTCACTCCAATCGCTGCCGCGTGCTACTCGGGTTCGGCGTCGGATGGTAAACGGCTGCGGGCTCTCCTCATCAATCCAGCACCAATCAGCTCTCCACTCCTCCCACTTGCCGCGGAATTCTCCCTCCAGATAGGTCTCTTTCTTGCCGGGCCTTGAGATCCAGGCAATTCCGCCGGATAGAGGCTCTCCTCTCTCTACTCGGGGTATGAAGAAGTGGCGGAAGAGAGCTATGTTGGGAAGGACTCCGACAAAGTTTTCGCAGAGATGTGCGAAAACTGCCATTGTCAGGACGGCGTTGGGAGTGAAGTCAAGGAGATGGAATCCATAGGTGTTCATGATGTCGCAGAAGAAATCAGAGAAATGCGGGCAGAGCCCGCAGTAGAAGAACAGAGCGAAGAATGGGTATTCGTTTGGGGCTTTCTTCCAAGCGGCGGCGGGGAGTACCTTTGTGCGTGGATGCGCGCGCGTCTCCGCCGACCAGAAAAGGTAATAGTTTTCCCTCAGTTCCTTTGCGCCAAGCTTGGGGGGGGGGAACGGACCGCTCCTTCCGCAGCGCCGCGAGCCGCTGCGCCTCGGTCGTCTTCACGGTCTTCCCCTTGTCGGCTTTTGGAGCCATGGCGGAAGTAGTGGAGGAGGTCGACGGCGTTGGTGGTGCTGGTGGCGATGGGGGGCGGAGCGCTGCTCTCTCTCTCTCTCAGCTTCGGGGAGGCAAGGGAGCGGCGGAGATTTCTGAGATTGGGAACGGCAACGGGCAAGTGGGCCAACTGCCCCTGTTTCCCCTGCTTATAAAGGGGGAGGGGTCGGACGTTCCGCATTTCCGAATAAAGAAACCCCCACGATCTCTCCCACGACGCCGCATTCAAAGCGTGCCGTTCGAGGAGGGCGCGGTGGATACGGAGTAAGATACGGCGTAACCTAAGCCGCGCGTGCCCGTGCCCTGTTTTTGGCCTGGCCCAACAGCGCTCGGCACCGTGTATGGCCCAGGCCCGGGGGCTCCTGTCGGTGTACTAGAGTAAGGGGTACCCTAGTATCCCGAACTTGTGCACGGGCAGTCGCAGCATCCCGCGGCAGGGCTTGCCGGGCGACCGCCAAGGTCCTCCGTGGTTCCTTTGGAGCCATTCAAGAACAAAGTGTCCAAGACAAGAAGACAAGACCCCGGCAAGAGGAGCTTGCCAGGAAGGCTAACAAAAGCATCCCAAGGCCCCGGCAAGAGGAGCTTGCCGGGAAGGCCACCCAAAGCACTTCAAGGAACTTGCCGCGGCGCACCACGCGTCCCGGCAAGGCCCGGTGAGCGACAAGCTCCCGGACGCGACAAGACAACGACCGCGGCAAGGCGCTTGCCGCGGCAAGCCACCTCTCCGAGCCCGCGCTCCAGTACATCCACCAACGTGTCGCTCTGGGGCCCCTCCAGGTGTACGTGGCGGAAGGCTGTGCAGCCAGGGGCGTGCGGTGGCAAGCGGCGCTGACAAGATCGCCATCGTGGCGAACGGTGGCGTCCCTGGCGGTCCCTTTTCGCACTGTTTAGGCGACACAGACGGGCATTTAAGGCCCTTGTCCCCTGCCGTCAGGGTTAGGTATGATACACTATAGCAGGTAGCTGTGCCTACCACATCACCTTTCCATTTTTGCCCTTTACCTCCGTTGCCACCTGTCGGTGACCCCTTAAGCATATAAAAGGAGGCCCGGGTGCAACGTAGAGGGGGGTTCGAACACTCACGCTCGGTCTTGCTAGCTGCTAGTGTGTACTGTAGCACTCCGCGCTCCCGAGGAAGAAATCAATACAAACCACAAAGCAGGAGTAGGGTTTTACGCATCCGTGCGGCCCGAACCTGGGTAAATCGCTCGCGTGTATCGCCTCGATTTGCTCTTTGCGCGACCTCCGCCCCCGCCGAACCGAAAGGGACCCGGTCCGCCGGTCCCATAGGTGCCCGTGGATCAGTACCCCGGCAATTAGAATTCCTACAGTTTTTCTTTCAAGGAGACACTAAAGGAACAAATACTACAGTTTTCCTTTGCTCCATTCCTTTGCACCAAATTCATGAAAAGTAGTACCATAGGAAACTTTCCAATTCCGATGTTTTTCATTCACTTTTCCTTTCAAGCACTGGCGATTCTAGTAGGCAGGCTTGAGCAAGGAAAATCCTACACTAAAAAAATGTTTTTGTGCTACTTCTATTACTTCGGACCTAGGTCACTGCCATACTAGCTCAACTCCCAGGCCCATTGACAAATGCACAGCTCAAACGCGCAGAGATAAATAATGATGGCATTCAAGAGAGTCCATCACGGATAGCTAAGTTTCCTGGTACCTCACTGCTTGTCATATAGTAGGATAAAATAATCGTATTTCCCGTTACTACGAGTGCTCGGTGGACAATATATATAACATGTAGAGTAAAAAAGAGATGCAACAAGTGTACAACCTCTTTGGCGAAGCCATGTCGATCTCAGCGTGATTGGGTTGGCCGGTGAGGATGCTCTGGCTGACTTGGCTGTCGGAGGAGGGGAAGAAGATCTTAGGCGTCTAGAGATGGAGCCCGAGGTACTGCTCCACTGTGATGGAGGGTTTCGTCGTTGGAGCAGCTCCGGTGAGTTGTACGACGCCGAGGCTGAAGCAGGACAAGAGAGACAACGAACAACGTTAACATGAGTGGAATTCTAATAGCATCTCCAATACATGACATAAAATACATAACCACAAAGTGCTAGATGTAAAATACATCAGCCGCTCATCTCTCAACTTAACTGTCAAAACTGAATTTAACTGTCGAAACTGAACTTAACTATCGAAACTGAACTTAACTGCCGAAACTAAATTTTTCCATCGAAACTGAATTTAGCCGTCGAAACTGAACGCACTAGCAAGGTGAGGCTACACGTCGGTCGACTGACTTTTTCATCTCCGGTCAGTCGATTTTGTAGCCGTTGGATTTGAAATCAAGGGCATGCAGTTCATCTTCAACCTCCACCCCCCTGAGCCAGCCAAACAGTAGCCCCCCCGCCGCCCACGGCCGGCGGTGCACCACCCCGCCCGCCCCGAAAACACTCCCCACCACCGGTCCGCCGCCGCCCCGGCCATCCCTCTAGGCCCCCCCGTGCCGAGCTTTTTCTCCATCGATCCCCATGCCACCGCCCCGCCAATGCCCCGCCATCGCCGGCGACCACCGCCCCCATCCTGAACCCTAAGATAGATAGTGGGGTACCTCTCCGGCGAGCCCCCCTCCCCACTGCGGCTGGTTCTTCCTTCACCCCAGCGGCATCGGAGTGAAGTGTAGCTAAATCGGAGCAGTATCGCAAGCAAGAGCAAGAGCGAGAGCAGCAGCGCGAGCAAGAGCGATAGCAAGAGCAGACCAGGCAGGGGACCGAGAGCATGAGCAGAGCAGTAGCGCGAGCAAGAGCTAAAGCAGCGGCAGGTCCTACTGATGTGGACATCGCCGCCGAGGGAGCGACGCCGTGGAGGAAGTGACCAGCGACACCGCCGTGGATGGAGCCGCGCCGTGTCGACCGAGTGCCGGCAACACCGTGATATCGAATCAAGAAGAAAATGCCGCGATTACTGTACAACCTCTTTGGTGGTGCCGATTAGGCCACAGCTTCATCTGAGGAAACGGTGATGATGATGCTCTTCCGGTGGTGCAGGTGAAGACGGCGCTGTGGGAATGGAGGTGGCACGAAAGACGAGGGGAACGTTGGGCAACTCCTTGGAGGTGGAGGACGGGGTGGCTGAACCGGCGGGACGATGAGATCGACGACGGATCCTCATCCGGTACGGTGGATGAGGGACGTCGAGGTGTTGCTGTGGACGACGTCATCGAGGAAGAGGCTTCGGCTGGGTGGTGGACGGAGCAGGGTGTGGGGTTTCGTCGCGGGTTTTCGCGGCCTCGGTGTACGAATGGGTGGGCGGATGGGATGGCAGTGGGGAACCATGGCTTACAGACGCGCTTGTCCGAAATGTGGCGTAAGTTATGAAAGTACCCCCACTGATTTGAGGCGGTTCTTTCGGTTCAGGGGTACCACGGGCATTTTGCGTGTCGGGATTTCACATGAGGTGGGAGTTTTGGCGCGTGTTGTAATCAATGTTGGGGATATCTCTTATCGGGAACTTATCGGTCGACCCATGATAAGGGGTAAATCAGCTAGTTTATCGGCATATCGGCCGATTTATCGGCCGACTTATCTTATCGGTCAGACAAGGTAAGCGATAAATCGGCCGATTTATCAGAATATTGGAAGATATCTTGAACAGTGGTTGTAATTTCGGAATAGCAAGGCGCGGGTTGAGATGGAGGGAGTTGTCGGAGCACAACGAGACAAAGATATATCTTAAATATTTCGGGCTAACAAGGCGCGGGTTGAAGAGGCGGGAGTTTCGCAGCACGATAGACAGAGACACTAGCTTGAATTTTCGACATAACAAGGCCCGGCTTGAAATTTCGGAAGAACAAGCTTAACGTGTACCCAAAAAAGACAATTTGCACCTCAACACGCACAACACACACACAAACACCATTTAGACTAGAGTAAGGTACACGTGCATTGCACGCATGAGATTTGGCAACCAAATTATGAATAAATACCACATTATAGCATGCAAGCTTTGAGTCATATATGCATGATGTAGATTTTCGTTTAATTCTTATAGTTCATTTCATTCAAAATCATCTAGTTTTTATAAGAAAGCTAATCTATTTTAAGATTCATGGAATTGTGCGTCGTAAGACATAAAGTAAAAACAAATAATGGCAAATCATGTAGAAAAACATTTGGGCAATTCTGATACGGAAGATTCTAGAACAAATAAGAAGTGCTTGTGTTTTGATGTTTGTGCATTATGCTTAAGTTCAACCATGGAGTCTTCTAGATTATACATGCGACGAAATCTGGTGGAATCTAGATGATATCCAACGGCCAGTAGTGCTCAAATTTGCCATCTTTGGACCATCGGATTCGCCTCATCCAACGACCATCTTTCAAAGTTAAAGTTACCCGCACACAATATAAAAAAATATAAAATAATATATATAGGGGTATAGATATAGATATGTGATGCAAAAGCCGCCCATCATCTCCAATTAGAATAGTGTGTCCATGCACAGATGCGACGTGGTCAAATGATGTCTGCCATCGGTATCTCAAATTCAAATCAGTCGGACCTTGTTCAATGTGTATACATTACAACATGCTCGTTTCCAAACCACACCGCGCAGATCTCCATTATATTTACGCATGCATGGGTTTCAAACATCAGGATCTCTTATTCAAATATTTGAATTCAACTTTACATTGATTGTGACCTCACCTATTCAGCTATTCTTTTACACCCACACAGTAGTCTTCTCTTTATAATTGTACCACTAACTTTCTCTCGTGCATGCATGCACACACACTACTAGTCGGCATTATCCATCGCACGCATGCAATCTTTTTCTTCAGGTCGGTCTCCCATGAAGGCACACACCAACACACATCCCCCTCTCCATCATATCGGGCATTCTTTATCTCTCACGCGTGCATGCGCAACGATCGATTTTCCTCTATGTATGTGTGTATATAGCTATGTCTTTCATAGTTTTCCACACAAACCGATCAATCGATATATCCAGTGAGGTCTCACCCTCTTTCCCACGTCCACATCGATCAATCTATACCTCTCTATATAGGATTAACATATATAGCTAATACACCCACATTAATTATGTATCCAACGTCCCCCTCTCATCATCCATGCCTTCCGCTTCATCTCTCAGACGCGTGCACAATGGCGAAGACAGGGGCAGTAAGGGCCCTGCCCCCTCCCCCCCTAACATCACTATATATCAAGGCTAATATGAATGTGATCATTAGACAATTGCTGCTAAAAATGGTTTAAGTTCATGAATTGACCCTCCTCGTAAAGGATTATCAATGCTTGGCCCCCTAGCTCATTTATTTTTCATGGCTCCGCCACTGCGCGCATCAGCGCACGTGTTCGCCCCCTCTCTCTAAATATCGATCTCGCACTTGTGCATTCCTTCATAGTCTCCCTCCACTCGGCCCCTCGCACCATCTTCTAGCCCCCACCGGATTTTTCCACATGTACAATCTAGCAGACTCCATGGTTGAACTTAAGTATAATGCACAAACCTAAAAACAACAGTGGTTCTCTTTTGTTCTAGAATCTTCCGTATCATAACTGCCCAAACTTTTTTCTAGTTGAATTGCCATTGTTTGTTTTTTACTTTATGCTTTACAACGCACAATTCCATGAATCATAAAATAGATTAAGGGCTTCTTTGATTCAAAGGATTCTCAAAGGAATTTTGGAGGATTCTAATCATTAGGAATTTTTCCTATCTTGGTTGTTTGATTCGTAGGATTGTAAACCATAGGAATTTTTCCATATGATTCATTTGCACTAGATTTCATAGGAAACATCCCATCCACTCAAACCTCTTTGAAAGAATACTGCATTTTTTCTATGCACAATCAAACACTCGTACAATCCTGTAGGATTCAAGATGACATTCCACTATAATCCCATGTTTTTCCTATTCCCGCGTTCTTAGCTTTTTTATAAAAACTAATTGATTTTGAATGAGATGAACTATAAGAATTAAACGAAGGGCTACATCAGGCATATATGACTCAGAGCTTACATGCTATAGTGTGGTATTTATTCATAATTTGGTTGCAAAATCTGATGCGTGCAATGCACGTGTAGCTTACTAGTACTTCGAGTATGTGCAAAACACGTAAATTAGAATACCAATGGCACGCTACACAGTGTCTCTCTTACATTTCATGAAGCCACATGGCACATATGTAGGCGTTGTCGCGGCCTCCTTGCGTGGATTGATCACAGTGACGTGCTACTGGTTCCAGAAGAATGTACTCGTCCTCCCTGAGCCATACTGGTGGTACATGCACGAAGCGAAGATGTGCACGCACGCCATGCACGCACTCATTCCTCGCACGCACATGCGGGTACACGGGCGGACGCAATTTTGTACCAAGATCCACCCCATGTGATAATTTGACGCGTGTAAAGTCGTTCACTTCGTTGATGGTCAATTAATACAGCGCATGCAAATTGAGTGGATGTGAGGGCGGAAGAAAGACATTATTACTCCACTACGCGCATGCGGGTAGTTAAATCGTGGGTTGCTAGTAGTACTTCCATTGGTCTCCTTCATATTTTGTGCCAATTTTTGACAGTAACATAATATTTACGCATTTGAGGAGTGTAGTACTTGAAATTTATGTTCCGCTAAACTCATCGGGAGCCGTTTCGGACCTCGAAACCAAAACCATCAATTAATCTTTACCTTGTTCCCATCACATTCGAAAGCCTGCTCACACCTACTAGTAGTACGTACCAAACCTGAACGTGTTCCCACTATGCAGGTATTAGTATTAGTGCTAGTACTTAGGTTATAAAAAGGGGAACTACCTAACCAAAAAATACTCTACCTTTCCTCCTCATAAGTGCTTCTTCTTCGTCCGTCGTTGCCATGGCCGGTGAGCAGAGCTCTAGGTCGAGAACTACTCGTAACAAGGGAGCGGCAACCAAGGCTGCGGAAAAAAAGAGAGGGCTCGCCGCCACGCAGAGACCTCGAAAGATCTCTCACGGGCAGGCGATGGCTCCCAGGAGCGCCCTAGCCGCGGAGGCGAACATGCCGAGCCGACGGAGCTGGAGTCGTTATCCCTCGATGGCATGCCCGATCAGCTCAATAAGCAGAAGGAGTTCATCCAAGGCTTGATGGAGTTGCTGAAGGAGAGCCTCGATGACATGCCCACTGGGCTCAATCAGCAGGGGGAGTTGCTTGCCGGCTTGGTGATGCTGATGAAGAAGAGCATTGCCTTGGAGAAGAAGGCGACCGGTGAAATCCTGCGACTTCGGGAGGACAATGCGAAGCTCGCCACGAGATCGACCTGTTGAAGGAGAAGAACGCCGGCTGGAAGAAGCTGCATGAGAATAGTAGTTCCTCGATGAAGATGCTGCAGGCCCTCGCCATGGAACATAAGGAAGAGTTGGCGAAGCTCCGCATCGAGCACCCGGCTGCTGTCAAGGTACGTAATATGGCCGTGGAACAGATGATGAAGGCTCGCATCGAGAAATGCCGCGTCATGGACACAATGATGAAGATGGCGAAGGAGACGTGCAAGGAGATGGAGGTCGTGGAGGCGATGAAGAAGCAGTTACGACTCTGCGGCGAATTAGATCATTTGGGGTGATAATCTTCCTTCTTCGTTTTCTCCTGTGTTTCATCTTTTGCTTCGGGTGTTTCGCCACACGTGTCACGTTCTCTGCGAGGCATGAATAGAACAATGTTTTTTAGGGAATGAATAGAACAATGCTAACAATGAGATGACTAGAAAATTAGATCATTTTTTATCGCCATATGGCACTGGGCTGCCGTGTTTCATGCTCCTCCGTCGTAGTACTACTCTAGTGGAAAACTTGAGTATACCGCACAGTTCTTTGCTCCTCCTCGATCAGGTCGTCGGCGCATTTATACGAGCAGTCAAATCACAAGGCCCCGCCTTCCAACAGTAATGAGCCGTCAAATCACAAAGGCCCTTGCCTCTCGTGAAACAGACCAAGCTAGACTGCCCCGCCCTCTAGCCTTTTAAAAAATGTATACTTTTGTACAGAAGTAGTATCGATGGATTGCGCCATGGAGCAAAACTTGAAATTAAAAAAAAGGTCGTACATATAGAGAGCGCTCGTCGCCAAATTATGCATATAGTACTATTAAAAAGGCTAGTCACAATAATGGTGTCCAGCACAACCCACCCCTCAAATAAAACTAAGAGGGTGCTTGGATACGTTTTAGTCGCATGACTAAAAGTAGTGGGACTAAAACATGCTAGCCTCACCCATGCTTTGATCCAAATACTAAAAAGGCTAAAATCAAGTTAATGAGCATTTATTATCCTCCAAACCCTCCAATCCAGAACTCACCTGTGTTTAAGGAGAGGAGTTAAATGAGTAGAGAGAGGACTAATCCACATTTTAGTAGGGGTACCCCTGACTAAAAAATTTTAGTCTCAAGACTAGTTTTAGCCCCTCTTTAGTCAGGGGTGCTTGGAACTTTAGCCTCTTAAAGAGACTATTTTTAGTCAGACTAAAATAAGTCCCTTGGATCCAAGCACCCTCTAAGCATCCTGGAATTCTTTGACAAAACTAAGCACCCTGAAATTCTTTGACAACCAAACTGTTGGCTATATGATGTTGGCCATATATATTGTACGTATATAATGTGAAGAAACGAGTGGTACTACTACACCAACTAAAAGATGAAATGTAAGAAATACTAGTATGTACGTACTGAAGAGTTAAAGTAACGAGAAGAAACATAACATAGTTCTGCTGGGGGCTCAGCACAACACACCCCTCAAATTAAATTAAGCACACCTGAAATTAAACTTTGCAACTATTCCGGTAGACACTTCATTAGAACCACCATGAGCAACGACACTGCCACCTTACTCGGAGTCCTCGTCCACGTCCTCAACTTCGTCCTTGTCCCTCTTCCTCTTGGCCGATACTTCTTTGCTTGAACCGCACACTTGGCTGTTGCTCTTCGTCCAACCCTTGTAGATATTGAAGCAAACGTAGCCATCCATTGCAGCGTAGTGGATGTGGTCTATATCTAGTATATTCCGCTGCCATGCATGACGATGAAACATGTATGGAGGTTTCTCCAGTTTACCGTACGAAGGATGAACCATGGCTCCTAACAGGGTCAGCAATGAAGGCTGACAAGAGGACACCAGCCGATTCTTCTGGAGGTCGAAGGGGTTGCCTACAACGAGACCTATCCGACGCAGGACATCCCTGTCGTTCTTAAAGTCTACAGTAATGAATTTGACTAGGTTGCTCTCGAGGAAGTCCTTCAAATCCTGGCACTCAATGTCGGCATGGCATATGTGGTAGACCAAGCATAAGTCATGCACGCAAACCTGGATCACGGCGGGCTTTTTCCTCTCTTCGTCCTTTAGATCCTTCTCTGGTCCTAGGACTATAGTGTACTCAACATCTAGCCCAGCGACCACTCATCATTTGAGTTTTCAAACATGCGTCTGAAGCGAGAAAGGCATCCTTTCACCATCGCGGAAGAACAAGTGTAGATGACGTCGAACTCATCGCCGGTGATGGTTCTAACCTTGTACTCACCGCCGATCGTGGAGATTTGGGACACCATGGATTTGGGAGGAGGGTTAGGATTAGTGGAACTGTCGTAATGTGAATGGACGGGACGACTAGGTGCGAACCGCCGTAGTATTGAAGGACGTGCGGGGATGAGTAGGAGCGAACTGCCAGCGTGCGAATGGCAGGGTAGTGGCTTTCCATTCTGCCATGATACGGGCTTCCGAGAGCCCTTGGATCTGAGATCGAACGGTTGCATGGCGTGATTCTAGACCTATGGGTGAATATCCTATCCTGGAGGGTTATTCTGCAAATTTTCAGCAACTTAGCATGCGACCATTTGATCTCAGATGCAAGGGCTGCCAGCAGCCCGTATCATGGTCGCGCCTACCACAACCGTCGCGTCGCTCGTGCGGTCGCGCCCTTGGAGATTTAACATGGTGCGTTAGGCTATCTGATGTTGGCATGTCATACATAGTCATCACTTAGTCACTCATACTACAACAAGGTTGGCTATAAGTGTATTTTTTTACTCCTCTCTATCTCTTTCTTCGTACTCCCTCCGTCCCATAATATAAGAATGTTTTTGACACTAGTGTAGTGCCAAAAACGTTCTTATATTATGGGACACAGGGAGTACTAGTATTTATTGCATTTTCCAAGGAGTGACCTCTTCCAATGAAATGGTGTTGCTAAGTTTGCTTCATTTAATTAGCTATAGACTCAAAATTGTCTTTTCACCTAGGTACACGCGCTTAGCACCGTTTCTTCCTTGGGTCACCAAACTAGTCTCTCTCTTCTTGATTAACTTGCCACATCAGACTTTATGCCTATGTGGCAAGCTTAAGCACCTGTAGGAGCAAGTAAAAGTAAGTACAATAGTGTGCTTTACATGGCATTCTTGCATATGTGGAGGAAAGAGAGGCAAGGAAAAAGTGGAGAAGTGGGCTCTCATGCAGGTGGAGCATTGGGAGAGGCACCTGTATGGAGGTGGTCAGGAATCGGGAGACTCATGCCGGTCATAGCGCCGCAATTAAAATGATAATGGCAAGTCAAATCGCGGGGCCCCACCTGTCCAGCAGTAACTCGCTGTCAAATCACACAACCCTACGTTTGCAACAGCCTACTCCCTCGTCTTCTCGCGTCTCTGTCGAACCGACTAGGCGGAACTGCCCCATCGCCTACCGCGCAGGAAAAGCCCCGCCCTCGACTTTTAAATAGTATACAATATACTAATTTTGTATCCATGGATTGCGCCAGCGCCATGGAGCAAAGCGTCTAGAAAATGGAGGAGAGACGGTGGTCTTGCAATAGAGAAGAGGGAGATGCGAGACGGTGGTTTTGCAATGGAGAAGATCAGAAGAGGGAGAGGTGAGACGGTGGTTTTGGAATGGAGATGATGGAGAGGAGAGGAGGTGGTTTTGCAATGGAGAAGAGGGAGAGGAGCGTGCGGCAACGATTTAGGATTGGACGAGAGGGCCGGCGCGCTATGACTGGATCAAAATCAAAATCAATTTACCATTCAATTAAGAAAGCCGCCCCACATTAACTAGTCTCCCTTTTATACGTTGCAAAAATAATATAATTTGAAAGTACATTCAGATATGAACCAAACGATACAATTTTTGGTGACATGCATTCACATTTTGCTTGTCAAATACAGTATGTGGTCAAACTTTGACCCAAAATACGCAAAACAACAAAAAAATACTTCCAAGACCAGCACCGCTCTTCCGCTCTTCTCCTCTTAAACCACCGCCGCTCCTCTCCTGTTCCAATCTAAATGCAGCGCCGCTCCTCTCCTCTTCCATTTCAAAACCACCACCCCTCCTCTCCTGTTCCAGTCCAAAACCAGCGTCGCTCCTCTCCTGTTCTAATCCAAAACTAGCGCTGCTCCTCTCCTCTTCCATTCAAAAACCACCGCCGGCGAGTGAAGGTGCTGTGGAGAAGTAGATCGATGGAGGAGTACAACCAATACGTGAGGATCGCAGACGGCGACCCTGTGAAGCTAGCTAGGATGTTGGAGATACAATCTTGGTTTGACAACAAGGACCAACTAGCGGCGACGGCGACATCCATGGCCAAATATCTGCAATAGAGCGAAAAGGCGGCGATACTCCCGGAGGGAGTCGTGCTGGAGTACATAGAGCTGCTCCTCCGGGCCATGGAGCAAATAGATTCGCCGAATCCGATCGTGAGGGAGCGGTGGTGGGAGTATCGATCCCAGATGGAGCATCCACCAGAGATTGAAGGATCGAGCATCTATAGGGTGCCGTTTGTGAGGGTGTCCTGCCAAAGCGAGCCGGTGGAGTCTTTGTCGACCGAACCCAACTGCAAGAGGAGAAAAGCAGTTGGCCCGACGACGCTTCCCCACCATCGTCTCCCTCGCTGTTCACATCGTCTCATGGGGCGGCTGTCTGCCACCGAGGAATAGGAGGGGGCTGCCCCCCAGCCCAATAGTCGGGCAGGTTGTGAATTGTCAGGAGGAGCTTAGGGTTGTCAATATTTGCAGGCTGTGAATTGTGTTTTGTGTTGTGTATTTTGAGAGTACTTTCAGATATGAATGTCTTTTGAATTTCAGATTTGCAGTATTGAGCACATGAAATATTTTATGAATTCTAGATATCTATTTTTAGCACTTAAAAATGTAGTTTCATAGGAGTATAAAAGTGCAGACAATGTGATTCTCAGAGTAGAAACTGCAAGTTTCAGTTTCAGATAAGAAACTGCAAGTTTAGTTTCAGATAAGAAGCTGCAACTTTCAGAGGCAGAGCATTTATATTAACACGGCCTTTTCAAACAAGGTTAACATCATGTTGGAAGTTTTATTCATGGTCGAAAATGGAACTACCAGCCAGTTAACATCATGTTGATCAACATTCATGCATAGCACATCTTCATATGATGCACAGTCAAAATGCCCACACAATGTCGAGTGTGCGAAACACAGAGAAAACGAGGGACGAAGTTTTGGCAAGTGTTGGACGTGGTTTTGGGCTGCCTCGTCTAGGCTTTCATTTTTAACATGCGCAGCCCATGACCTCAGATGGGAGGTTCATAGGCTTGTTTGTATTTTCTTAGGGCCGTCATGTATCGACCGGCCTATGGACCTCCCATCCGAGGTTTTATTTTTGGCAGCCCAATTTATGTATTTTTTTTGAAGAAAACGCAGAGGTCTGTTCTACTTTTCTATATAAGAATAGGAACGCCAGGTCCAACTTATGTTTCCCTTCTAACTATATTATATATATTTAAATTATTTTATATGTTGACTGTTTAGTTCACATAATTGGCAAATAGATGCCCGCTCTCGTGATCCCCTTCGCCCCCGCCACCACCTCCACCCTCGCTGGCGTCATAGATCTCACAGCCACTCCCCGCCTCATGACTCCGGGCGCGCCTGCCCCCCTCAGCAAGTCTGCTCACGTGCCCCATGGAGTCGCTGACCATATCCACGGGGGAATGGCTGGAAGATAGGCATATGTACAAGATGCATCTCCCACATGTCTACAAAGCCTTCCCGCGGATGCTCCAGCCGCTCAACTCTGTTGCATCGGCGGTGATGCGGGAGACTCGAGGGAGGAGATGGAGGGAGCGGGCGATGCGGATCCGCAACGACGCTCTCTCCTGGACCCGGTGAAAGCGCGAATGGAGGGAAGTAGAGGAAGAAGCTGCGAGGAAGGAAGCCGAGGAGGGACCGAATACGTTCTCTCACTCGCGCAGGTATGCTCGGATGTGCAAGGATCATGTGGATTGGGAGCTGCTGAATCTAGCCCTGCGGATCTACTTCAAAGGAGATTTCTCGGAGAAGCACAGGATGCCCCATCCCAGGGAGCCGCTGATTGCATTCGTTCGATGGGCGGAAGGAGAAGTGAATTCAGGAGATCCACTCCGTGCTGCGAGATGGGAATGCTTGAATAGACTCATGCCCACCAGCACGCCACCAGAGCCGGAGCAGGTGGATCCCCTACCTTACCTCTCCCCCAAACCTGCAGAAGATTGAAATTAGGCTTGCAATCTGCTTCAATTGAGCTGTCTGGTGGTTATTTCTGCTTCCTGAGAGACAACATCTGGCTGCAGGATGAGAAGGAACCAGGAACTCTGATGAATTTCCCCTATCACAATGGGGGGGAGCGCCAGTTGGGCAGTGGTACGGCCCACCTCCACCCCAAATGGGGGCACAATCTGGGAAGGCTCCTGTAATTGCCCAAGATCAATCTGCTGGTGGTTCTGACTCTCTGATCAGTGGGAAATCTCAAGGCAAGAATCAGCAAAAGAAGAGACAGGACATCCAGAAAACTGCTCCTGCCCCTGCTTCGGGCCTTATGGCATACTCTGAGGTGATCTGCTACAACTGTGAGGAACCATGGCATCATTTGGATAAATGTGTCAAGCCCAAGAGTTGTTTTATCTGCAAAATGGTTACGCATAAAGTTGAGAATTGCCCTGTTAGAAGGAAAACCCACAGTTCTGCTAGATATGTTGGAAGTGCTGCTCCAGGATTAGGGTTCTACCACATAGACCCACCTGATGAAAATGCTCAGTATCATGGCTCTCTGAAGAATGTGGGGATTGTTCTGGTAGAAGTTGGTGAAGTGACCAAGCAGGAACTTGCCTGAGTTTGCAGACATTTACAAAACCAACTGGCCCTGGCCAATCAATGCCCTAGATGAGTGAACATTCTTGGTCAAATTCGCTCCTGAAATAGATGTAGTTCAAGTTGCTGGATACCCCTGTTTTGGTCTCAAAAAAGACAATGTTGTAGTCAATGTTGAAGTCTGGAAAGAAAGGATTGAGGCTGAAGAGGACCTCCAGGAAACTTGGATCAAGATCAGGAAATTGAACCCCCAAGTGGTGCGACTGGACTATGCTGGATCAAATCACTTACACTCTGGGGGTCTTACTGGATGTGGATTGGCAGCATAATTTCAAGTCATTCTATGAAACTGTCAGGGTCAAAATCTTATGTAAAGATCCCTCCAAAATCCTTGCTGAAAGGTTTTTTGGAGTTGGGAACAAAATCTACAGGCTACTCATTGAGGTGGAGTCCTTAACCCCCACTGAAACTGGCACCTCCACCAACCTCTCTGCTGGTACATATGTCTCTGCAGCTGAAACTGGTACCAATCTTACTGAAGATGCTGAATCCAACAGGAGCTCTAGATCTGAATCAGATAATGGGCCTGCTGTCATGGTTGTAAGTCTGACAGTAGTGTAGGGGGGTAAGTATGGAGAGGCAAGATCTTAGCTATGGAGAAGTTGTAAGCACGCAAGGTTTACGAGTTCAGGCCCTTCTCGGAGGAAGTAATAGCCCTACGTCTTGGAGCCCGGAGGCGGTCGACTGGATTATGTGAGTATGAGTTACAGAGGTCCGAACCCTTGTCTCGAAGGAGGGGGGTGGCCTATATAGAGTGCGCCAGGACCCCGGCCAGCCCACGTTACAAAGGGTTCAATGTACATTAAGGCAGGGCGTTACTGGTAACGCTAGTAATAAAGTGCTATGATGACCATAAAAGCTACTTAATGACCGACCGTTAGCGTGCGGAGTGACTTTAGGTCTCCTGGCCGTCGAGTGGTTGGATCTTGGTCGAGTGATTGCTTCTTGGTCGAGTGTCTTCGAGTCTGTCGAGTGGAACACCTCCAAGTCGATTGAAAGGTGATTTCTTCTAGAGATGTCTTTGGGTAGGGCAATTAGGACAGGTCCATGACCCTACCCTAGGTAAATAGCTTCATCACTAGCCCCCGAATGGATCGAGGTTTGAGTGGGGAAGGAGTTGAGAACTTCTCCGACTCGTTATTTATGCCGTGAGCATATCTTGTTTCAGATCAACGGACCTGAGTGATGACGGCAACTTCCTTTTCAGTCGCCTTGATCCATTCTTAATTCTTCGTCGAGTGAGTTTCTTTACTTGTAAGGCTCCGAGTGACGGTGCGGAGGAGATCTTTGGTCTGACAAGTTGTTTGCTGCCCGCAGATTTCGTGGGATCCGAATTTTGGGAAGCGCGCGGGACGGGGGAGGCCACAGTAATCGGATGGGATAGAGCGGAGCCGCCTCGATCCCCGCACCGCCTTTTTCGCCACGTATCGCGCGCGCGATCGTTACGGGATTTGACAGAGCCACCTGGGCCTACCCGTCAGCCACTCGGAAGCGGCCTCATATAAGGCGTTGGACCGGAGTCTCCCGAACAGTGCGTTCTCATTTCCTGTTCTCCTCTTCACGTCCCTCTGCTGCGCTCGTTCTCGCCCCAACATCACCGCTCCATACGCGTCTCGCTGGCGGCAATGGAGAAGGAGAAGACGGCAGCTATGGAGCGGGCAAAGAAGGCGATGGCGAGGTCGAAGGGGAAGGCGACCAGCCGGGGCGGATCTTCCTCGCGGACCGGCCTGCCGAAGGGCTGGATCCAGGGCGACTGGATCCACTCGAAGATCACCCAAGAAGACCTCGACGACCTGGCCGAAGGGGGGCTGATCCCCTATGACTCGGCACGGCTTCCGGGGAAGGAATATGAGCCACAACCTCGGGAGGGTGAGCGTGTTCTTCTTGCCACCCACGTCGACCATGGATTTTCCTTGCCTCCTCACCCTTTCTTTCGAGGGTTTCTGAACTTCTTTGGGGCACAACTCCACCATTTTACCCCCAACTCAATAGTTTATCTCGCCGCTTTCATTTCTTTGTGTGAGAATTTCCTAGGTTGCCGGCCTCACTGGGGTCTTTTCAAGCATATTTTCACTTGTCGCTCCCAGACAGTGAAAAAGGCTAATCCGAGTGATGAGAGGACCCAAGTGATCTAGATGTGTGGGGGTCTTGCATCCAGACGAGAGGGGAAAGCTCCTTTCTGGCCATGATTCTTCCTGACTCAGTTCGCGGATGGCAGTCGACCTGGTTTTACTGTAAAGACCAGTCGACGCCAGGGCAATCGACTGGCCTCCCTCCCTTTACCATGGACCGAGTGGAGAAACCCTCCCCTTTGAAGGTGCTCCCGGAGGAGAAGGCGCACGTGAAGGTGTTGGTCGATCGAGTGGTCCAGCTTATTCGTAACGGGGTCACTGGTATGGATCTCTTGGAGGTCTTCCTTCAGCGGCGCATCCAGCCTCTTCAAGCTCGAGACCATCTGATGTGGATGTATTCGGGTCTTCAAGACTCCAGTCGGATCCATCCGGAGGAGGTCAACGACGACACACTGGAGAAGTGGCTGTCGGGCATTACCGGGAACAAGGACAATCCCAGGGGAGCCAGGAGAGTTCCCCCATTCGACCAGTATCATGCACCAGAGCAGGTTTGATTCTGAGTTTTTGCTTGTAATCTGAATTCACTCGCGCAGCTGCCTATATTGCGTCGACAGACTTTGTTCTCCCTGCTTTCTTTCAGGCCATTATTGAAATGTATTCAATGCCCAACGGGGAGCAAGAGCAAGTTCTAGAAGGCGAGGCGAGTGGCGGCGACAGTGGCGAGTGGACTTCCGATGGTGAAGGGGATGGAGGAAGCGATGACTCAAGTGATGGAGAAGAAGTCGAGTCGCCCCCTCGCAGGGAGAGGCGATCCAAGCTTGACCAAGAACGGCCGAGTGCCCGCGACAAGGCAACTGCTCAGGCTAGTCAGTCTTCGAAGCGTCCTCTGATCTCTTCATCAACCCTGACTGAGAAGGTGCCAAAGCACCCCAAAGTTGCAGAGCCGAGGACTCGGAAGGCGTTGCCGAAGATCAAGATTGATATCCCCGTCGCCTCCGCGTGAGTGTCTCCCTTTGTATTCACTCGACGCTCCGCGCTGTTTGTTTTTCTTGTTTTAACTGGACGAACTTTGGAATTGTCAGCGCTGCAACTTTTGGGACCTTAGCTTACAGGGATGATGATGAGGTGATGGAGGATGCGGTCACTTCTAATCCGGGTATGATTTCTGCCATACTATCTTTATTCGGTCGATTCAACTTCAATGTGCATCATTGGGTGACGTGATTTTGGAACTTTGCACAGCTCCCAACATTATTGACCCCTTGATGATGATGAAGAGCCTGAGAGGCCTTTGACGAGGAAGAATAGGCGAGCTCCTGTAAGTGAGGCGCTACAGTCGACGCCGAGGGCGGAACCAGTCGTTCAGGACACTGGTGACGTCAATCGGGGTTCTGTTACCTTCGCCGAGCCACTGTCGAGTGCCTTGCCTTCTTCGTCGATTGCTCGGGCCTCTGTCGACCCGCCTTTAGTTTTTGCGACCCATCATGTCCCAGAGGACGAGGTGAATGCTGCTAGGGAAGCCATACGCCAGGAGGGCATTATGATGGAGAAGATGAAGACGGTGCGGGACGCCAGCCAAGACGCCTATGATGCCAGCTCGGCTCTCCACAGCAACGTTCAGGTTAGTTGGTCGCCGCTTGTTCTGTTAGGATATGCTACCTGAAGATTCTTTCCGAAAATCTTTGCATCTGTACACACACTGGGTGTACCTGAAGATTCTTTCCGAAAATCTTTGCATCTGTACACTCGCTCGGTCCGTCGATTGAATTTTTGGACTAGTGGGGGCACGCTGAGTGCACCCACTGGGTGTAGTCCCTGAGACTACGGTGGACTGCTGGCAGTCGACTGTAGTCTTTGTATTTTGCCGAATGTATAAATCAAACTAGTAGTTTGTCTCTTCCACTCGGTTTGGTTGAGTGGGATCAGAACCGATGGGGGCACGCTAAGTGCACCCACTGGGTGTAGTCCCCGAGACTACGGTGGACTGCTGGCAGTCGACTGTAGTCTGAGTTCTACTTTCTCTTTTTTGTGGACTCGACTTCGGCGGGCCGGTCGAGTGGGATCAGAACCGGTGGGGGCACGCAAAGTGCACCCACTGGGTGTAGTCCCCGAGACTATGGTGGACTGCGGGCAGTCGACCGTAGTCTTAGTATTTATTGCCTTTGTTGTTTTTTCTGTAAAAATAACTTCTCCCCTTTGATTTCAGAAATCTTGTGATCTTGGAGCTTGCTTTGCTAACTTGGAGAAGCAGCAGATTCAACTGAACCTTGACTTGGAGCTGGCCAGGACAGAGCTGCAAAAGGTCAGAGACGGCGCCGCTGGTAAGACGAGTTTGTCGACTGGTCAGTTTTAGGCTTGAGTACCCTTCTGCTATTTCTGAATCAATCATCATTTCTTTGCAGAAAAACTGAGATAAGCTCTGGCAAAGAAGGATCAGGATTTGGCTGCTGCTCGTAAGGAGGCTGACGACAGGACCGCTCTGGCCGAACAGAAGCTGGCTTCGGTCGGCCAGTTGGAAGAAGAGAATACCAGGCTGAAGACCGCTCTGAATGACTCCAACAAGGAGTGCTCGCGCTGGAAGAAGGCGAATCTCGTCCAGGGCGAGAAAATGGAAGGCATTGCTCGCAGGAGGGATGATCTGGAGAGCTATCTGAGAAGTCTTGCCAAGAAGTTGTTCATCAAACTTGAAGGTGCACATTCTGTTCCGACTGATTTTTTTGTCGACTCAGTGTACGAAAATTGACTTATCCTTGGATCGTGAATGCAGAGTTTTGCCAGAACTTTGAAGAGGAGACTGGGCGAATCGAACCAGGTTTGGATCCAATCAACTCTCCCGTGAAAGATGAAACTGCCATGAATCTGCTCTGTCTGGAATCTCGCATCGACAGTGCCATGGACTACTTGGCTCGACTGAAGGTCGCCATGTCGCGGATTGACCCGGCACTTTGGCCAGAGGCTGTCCTCCAAAATGATCTTGAGTCCCTGATGACTCGACTAAATGAAATCCCAGACCGAGTGCAGGAGTGGAAGAAGTCTGCTGCTCGGTGTGGCGCTGACGTGGCTCTGTCTTTGGTTCGTGTCCACTGCAAGGAGGTGCGACAGGACAAACTGGCAGCAATCAAGGTCGCCAACACCCAGAAGCATGACTTACGAACCTTTATGGAGACTTTCATCGCTGTAGCCACTCGGATAGCCGACGGCATCGACCTGGATGAGTTCATCGAGCCTGCCAGCCCTCCTCCCGCGGAGTGAACAAACTCTTATGTCCCACCTTAAATTTGCCTCGGAATGCCAAGTGGTTTTTGTAACCGTTGAATATCTTTATGAATCTTCGGCTGAGTGAACCCATTCTTCATTCGAGACAACTTTTGTATTCGTAGCGCAGCTCCGAAGGAGAGGGAAGCAGTCGACCCATGTATTGTCGCCCTTGCGGGTCGGCGACGGAGTGCGCATCGTATTTTTGGTGAAGCTCCCCAGGGGAAGGCGGCGGTCGACCCACACCCTGTTACTGCAGAGCGGGATGGAGCGCACGTTGTATTTGTGGCGAAGCTCTCTAGGAGAAGGTGGCAGTCGACCCGCACTTCGTTACTGTAGAGCGGGATGAATCGCGCATTGTATTTGTGGCGAAGCTCTCCAGGAGAATGTGGCAGTCGACCTGCCCCTCGTCGTCCTTGAGGATTGAGATGTGTTTCGTACTTAGGCGAGTACTGGACTGCAGCTAAGTCCCCGAGTGGGAGGATTGCTCTCCACTCGGTAGGATTTTTTCAAACTTAGGCGAGTGCCGGACTGTGGCTAAGTCTCCAGTGAGAGAACTTAGGCGAGTACTGGACTGCAGCTAAGCCCCTGAGTGGGAGGGTTGCTCTCCACTCGGTAGGATTTTTTTCAAACTTAGGCGAGTGCCGGACTGCAGCTAAGTCTCCAGTGAGAGAAGTTAGGCGAGTACCGGACTGCAGCTAAGCCCCCGAGTGGGAGGATTGCTCTTCGCTTGGTAGGATTTTTTCAAACTTAGGCGAGTGCCGGACTGCAGCTAAGTCTCCAAGTGGGAGAACTTAGGCGAGTACTGGACTACAGCTAAGCCCCCGAGTGGGAGGATTGCTCTCCCCTCGGTAGGATTTTTTCAAACTTAGGTGAGTGCCGGACTGCAGCTAAGTCTCCAGTGAGAGAAGTTAGGCGAGTACCGGACTGCAGCTAAGCCCCCGAGTGGGAGGATTGCTCTTCGCTTGGTAGGATTTTTTCAAACTTAGGCGAGTGCCGGACTGCAGCTAAGTCTCCAAGTGAGAGAACTTAGGCGAGTACTGGACTGCAGCTAAGCCCCCGAGTGCGAGGATTGCTCTCCACTCGGTAGGATTTTTTCAAACTTAGGCGAGTGCCAGACTGCAGCTAAGTCTCCAAGTGAGAGAACTTAGGCGGGTCCTAGACTGCAGCTAAGCCCCCGAGTGGGAGGATTGCTCTCCGCTCGGTAGGATTTTTTCAAACTTAGGCGAAACGGATTCGCAGCTAAGCCCCCAAGTGGGAGGCTGGCTCGCCACTCGGTAGGAAACTAATTTTAAAAACTTAGGCGAAGCGGATTCGCAGCTAAGCCACCCACTGGGGGATTTCTTACGCAAACAAAAACAATAATAACCACTGGGAAAATTATAACGCTCTTGTCTTTGATAAATAAACTATAGGAGTTTTTCTTATTACATCTCATCCGAGTGAGAATTCAAGTATAAAAGGGGCAGAGTAGCTCCGCATTCCAGGCTCGTGGCTCATCAATCTGGCGATCGACATTGTAGAGGTGGTATGCTCCATTGTGGAGGACTCTGGAGACTATGAAGGGGCCTTCCCAAGTAGGAGCGAGCTTGTGTGGTTTCTGCTGATCCACTCGGAGGTCTAAGTCTCCTTCTTGGAAGGCTCGGCTCTTCACGTTTCTAGCATGGAATCACCGCAAGTCTTGCTGATAGATGGTCGATCGAATCAAGGCCATTTCTCTTTATTCTTCTAGGAGGTCGACTGCGTCCTGCCGGGCTTGTTCTGCTTCATCTTCAGAGTAGAGCTCGACTCGGGGAGCGTTGTGAAGCAAGTCACTCGGTAAGAATGCCTCAGCTCCGTAGACCAGAAAGAATGGGGTTCTTCCGGTCGATCAATTCGGGGTTGTTCTTAATCCCCAAAGGACTGATGGAAGCTCGTCGACCCATGCACCCGCTGCGTGCTTGAGATCGCACATCAATCGGGGTTTCAGTCCTTTGAGAATTAGGCCGTTCGCCCTTTCTGCTTGCCCATTCGACTAGGGGTGAGCGACCGAAGCATAGTCAACTCGAGTGCCCTGAGAGGCGCAAAAGGCCCTGAATTTGTCGGAATCGAAGTTTGACCCGTTGTCGGTGATGATGTTGTGTGGAACTCCATATCTGAATATCAACTCTCTGATGAAACTGATAGCGGTGCAAGCATCGAGATTCTTGATAGGCTTGGCTTCTATCCATTTGGTGAACTTGTCGACTGCTACCAACACATGAGTGAAGCCGCTCCTGCCTATTCTCAATGGTCCAACCATGTCCAGCCCCCAAACAGCGAAGGGCCAGACAAGTGGAATGGTTTTCAGGGCTGACGCGGGCTTGTGCGGCATATTGGAGTAATACTGACATCCTTCACATTTGTCGACTATCTCTTTGGCCATCTCATTGGCTCTTGGCCAGTAGAACCCCGCTCGGTATGCTTTAGCCACAATGGTCCAAGAGGACGCATGATGACCATAGGTCCCCGAGTGGATATCGTTAAGGATCATCTGACCTTGTTTTGGTGTAATACACTTCTGACCGACCCTAGTCGCGCTTTCTCTATATAACTGTCCCTTTATGACTGTAAAGGCCTTGGATCGACGGACGATCTGTCGAGCCTCTTCTTCGTCTTCTGGGAGTTCTTTCCTTAGGATGTACGCGATGTACGGTTCTGTCCAAACAGGAGTGATAACCAAGACTTCCATGATCAGGTCGACCACAGCTGGAACTTCAACTTCAGTCGGATCCGTGGCGCTTTTTGGCTGCGGGGCCTCTTCAGTGAAGGGATCCTCCTGGACTGATGGTGTGTGGATGTGTTGCAAAAACACATTGCTGGGAATGGCTTCTCTTTTGGAACCTATTTTTGCCAGATCATCAGCTGCTTGATTTTTCAGTTGGGGTATGTGATGAAGCTCTAACCCCTCGAATTTCTTCTCTAGCTTTCTCACTGCATTGCAATAACCAGTCATGGCTGGACTTCTGACATCCCATTCCTTCATCACTTGATTGACCACCAAATCTGAGTCGCCATAGACCATGAGGTGACGGACGCCGAGTGAAATGGCCATGCGCAACCCATATAAAAGTGCTTCGTATTCTGCCTCGTTGTTAGAGGAATCAAAGTGGATTTGAAGAACATATCTGAGTTTATCTCCTCTGGGGGAGACCAACACCACTCCGGCACCGGAACCATTTAGCATCTTGGAACCTTTAAAGAACATGGTCCAATGCTCCGAGTGAACCTGAGTCGGCAGTTGCTGTTCAATCCACTCGGTGACGAAATCCGTGATTGCCTGGGACTTGATAGCTTTCTTTGCCTCAAACTTGATATCTAGAGGAAGGAGTTCAATCGCCCATTTTGCCACTCGACCAGTTGTGTCCCTGTTATGCAAGATCTTTGACAACGGAGCGTCGCTGACGACTGTAATGGAATGATCAGAGAAGTAGTGGGCAACTTTCTTTGTGGTCATATAAATCCCATATACGAGCTTCTGATAATGAGGATATCTTTGCTTCGATGGGGTCAAGACTTCAGAAATATAATACACTGGGCGCTGAACTTTGAAGGTTTTCCCTTCTTCTTCCCGCTCGACCGTAAGTACCGTACTGACGACTTGTCCTCTGGCTGCAATGTAAAGCAGCAAAGGCTCCTTGCTGATTGGGGTAGCAAGCACCAGCTGGGTGGAGAGCAGAGCTTTGAGCTCTGCGAACGCTGCGTCAGCTTCAGGAGTCCACTCGAACTTGTCAGACTTCTTCATCAATCGGTAAAGAGGCAATGCTTTTTCACGGAGACGAGATATGAATCGACTTAGGGCGGCCAAGCAACTAGTAAGCTTCTGAACATCGTGCACTCGCACAGGACTTTTCATTCGGAGTATAGTACCGACTTTTTCTGGATTGGCATCGATTCCCCGTTCGGCAACGAGAAAACCGAGTAACTTTCCGCCAGGAACCCCGAATGTGCATTTTGATGGATTAAGCTTGATATCAAACCTTCTGAGGTTGGCAAAGGTTTCAGCAATGTCAGTCAGCAGGTCGGAACCCTTCCGTGACTTGACCACAATATCATCCATGTACGCCTCCACATTCCGACTGATTTGGGTGAGCAAACACTTCTGAATCATCCTCATGAATGTGGCTCCGGCATTCTTGAGGCCGAATGGCATGGTAACATAACAGAAGCACCCGAATGGAGTGATGAAAGCTGTTTTGATCTCGTCAGGCCCATACAGTCGGATCTGATGGTACCCGGAATAGGCGTCTAAAAAGACAGTCGCTCACATCCCGCAGTTGAGTCGACTATCTGGTCGATGCGGGGGAGAGGAAAATGATCTTTCGGACAGGCCCGATTGATATGTTTAAAGTCAATGCACATGCGAAGTGACTTGTCCTTCTTGGGGACCATGACAACATTGGCGAGCCACTCGGAGTGGTAGATTTCTCGGATGAACTCCACCGCTAAGAGCCGAGCCACCTCTTCGCCAATGGCCTTTCTCTTCTGGACGGCGGACCGTCGGAGATGTTCCTTGACAGGTTTTACTTTTGAGTCGACTCTTAGGCGGTGCTCAGCCAGCTCCCTGGGAACACCCGGCATGTCATAGGGCTTCCATGCGAAAATGTCCCAGTTCTCACGGAGGAACTGGATGAGCGCTTCTTCCTATTTGGAGTCGAGTGTTGTCAAGATATGAGTTGGAGCAGCGCTGGGGTCGGTCAGGTGGATATGAGCTGTCTTCGTATCGCCAGTCGACTGAAAAGCTGACTCTGTAGCGGGCTTCTTGGCTCGCAACAAATCACTCGGGTCTGCAGTCTTCTGGTATTCCTGCAACTCCACCACTGCCATCTGAGCATCGGCGATCTTCGAACCTTTCTGAAAGCATTCTTCTGCTTTCTTCCGATTGCCCGTAATAGTGATCACACCTTTGGGGCCAGGCATCTTCAATTTGAGATACACATAACACAGTCGGGCCATGAAGCGTGCATAAGCCAGCTTGCCCAAAATAGCGTGGTAGGCACTCTGGAAGTCTACAACTTCAAATGTCAACTTCTCTTTGCGGTAATTCTTGGAATCGCCGAAAACTACATCAAGAGCAATCTGGCCGAGTGATTCAGCCTTCTTCACAGGAATGACTCCATGGAAACTCATGTTGCTGGCACTGAGTCTGGACATCGGAATGCCCATCCCTTTCAACGTCTCAGCATACAATATGTTCAAACCACTACCACCATCCATCAAGACTTTGGTCAGTCGAGTGCCTTCAACCACTGGGTCGACCACCAGAGCTTGCCCCCCAGGGGTGGCAATATGCGTTGGGTGATCGGACTGGTCGAACGTGATGGCAGTCTGGGACCATTTCAAATAACTTGGTGTCGCCGGAGCAACCATATTCACCTCTCGGTTGATGACTTTCAGTCGACTTTTGCTCTCAACATCAGCAAAAATCATCAGGGTGGAATTGACTTTAGGGTATCCATCGTCACTATCCTCTTTGTCCTCGACCTTGTCCGACTCCTTTTCCTTACCTTTGGGCTGCTTGCCCTAGAACTGCTGGATCAAGAGTCGACACTGTCGAGTGGTATGTTTCGGGTAAATGAAATTACCCTCTTCATCTTTCTTTGTGTGGACGAGACATGGCAAGTCCAACACATCATTTCCGTCTTGGTCTTTAACCTTTTTGGGGTTCCAAGGCCCTTTAGGTTTCCCTTTAAACTTTCCTTGGGTTAAAGCCAAGGCTTCCCCGGGAGCCGCTGGCTCGGCTTTCCGCTTCTGTTTCCGATTGGAATTGCCTCCGGTTTCTTGGGCGACTGACTTGAGCTTGCCACTCCTGAGTCGATCCTCATCTTCACCATTAGCGTACTTGGTGGCAATCTCCATCATCCGATTCAGGGACATATCCCCAGTTCGACCGAATTTCAAATTCAGTTCTTCTGTACTTGACGCCTTCCTTGAAGGCGCAAACTGCTTGGTGGTCAGGCACATTCTCCACCGAGTGGTGTAACGTGATCCACCTCTGGATGTAATCCCTCAAAGTTTCATTCGGCTTCTGCACGCAAGACCGCAGTTCCGTCAGCCCTGCCGGTCGCTTGCATGTGCCTTCAAATATGGTGACGAACACTCGGGAGAGATCTTCCCAAGTGTAAATGCTGCTAGGTGCTAACTGGTTCAGCCACGCTCTGGCCGAGCCCTCCAACATGAGAGGCAGGTGCTTCATGGCCACTTCATCATTGCCGCCGCCAATCTGGACGGCCACTCGGTAGTCCTCAAGCCAAGTATCGGGCTTGGACTCGCCAGTGATCTTACTGACTCCAGTCACCAACCTAAAGTTGGGAGGAATCACAGCGGCCCTGATGGCTCTACTAAAGCACTCTGGCTCCGAAACATGTACTCTGCTGCTGGTAGGTGCATCTCTGTCGTGACCTTCTCGGTGAGCCCTGTTCCTGTCGACCAAACCCTGGACGAGAATGGATCTCGCGTCAAAGCCTGGCCCTCTGGGGTCGACTGGAATCCTTCGCCCACCACTATGAGGGTGCCTGTCATCCTGCTGGCGAGGCACATACGACCCGCTCCTCGGGGGAGGTGTGGGCACTCGACGTCGACCGTCACAATCGACTCGGTGATCATACTGCTCATGGTTCCCATACTGGTCATGCCGGTCTCCACGTCCCTCACGCCTTAGGGGCGATCTCGGGCTGTGAGCCGACTGGACTGTGTCCGCGGCAACGGATCTGCTGTGAATCCTGTTCCGCGACTGAGAAACATCAGAATTCTG